>NC_090765.1:35650216-35675216 GCF_036898095.1 Palaemon carinicauda
GTAGTAGGCATTTAATAATAAATAAAATTGTTATGAAAGGTATTGAGGGGAAAGTGTTCGTGTCAGTCCCATTGTGCATCGTTGAGACACAAAATGATGAATGGAGAGATTGTCTTGAGTGCGCCATGTTCGTGCCATGGACCAGGTCCGTGGCATTCCTCTGTACTCAGATAAGTATTTAGGCTACCTGAGTCAGGTCTTACCCAAGTTCTCATGGTTATGAGTGAAGGAAATACATTACGATTCTATCTTGTATTTTTTGTAAAACCATTTTCATTGACGATGATTTACATTTTTATTTTTGTCGGAAGATTGTGGAGTGTTTTTAAGATTATGATGATAATTTTAGGAATAATGGTTTTTTTTATATATTGATACTAATATTTGCCTCTCGCTGAGTATTAGGTAAATTGTATTGCTGATTGCAGCACATGAGATATTTCCTCTTTTATTTCATTATTACCTTTAAATTGTGATGCATATTACAGTAGCACCTGTTACAAATGCTGTTTTGCTAGCATTAGTCCGTTAAATTTTTCTTAGAGTTTCACTGTGGGAACTAGAAATGGGTTAGTAGTTACCATTCATGTATGAAGACATTTTAATTCAAGTATTTTAGTGATTTGAAAGTCAAATACTGGAATTGTCGGCAAAGAATTATCATATGTTTAATGTCTGTAGATTCATTGATTACATTCTAAACTAGAGTTTTTGAATATGGATATATATATATATATATATATGTGTGTGTGTGTGTGTGTGTGTGTGTGTATATGTATATATATGTATGTATATTCATATGTATAATGCATATATATATGTGTGTATATATATATATATATATATAATATATTTATTTAGTACATGCGAGGTATAGAACTGTATGCAACTTGTAGGAGGGTGAAAAGTAATGACTTGTATCTGAGCTTTATCGTATATTATCTCGTATCATATAAATGCTAAGAAAATCATTCATTCAATGAAAAGAAGATGCCATTTAAGGTAAACGAGTGTATCCTCGCACCTACACACTATAAACATTATTTACTTGATATATATTCTTCTGCATTCCCTTCATCCCCGCTTCCTTTCTTCCGTCATGCTGCTCAACCCCTAACCTTTTTATAGAACTATCAAGGTTTTCCCCTTGTTGCCCTTTGTTGCTGAATGGTCTCACAGGCCCCACCTGATAATTATATATTTACCATCTTTTTGAATAAAGATTCTATCAAATTACCTTCTAACTAGATTTCTGCAGTAAATAATTTCATGAAACTTTCTAATGAATATTATGAATAATATTACTGATATGTACATATGTGCATTTTTCACTTATCCTGTTCTTGGTGTAAAAGAGGAAGTATTATCTCAAATGCATTATGACGTGTCAATAGCAGCAATTAAGGCGTCAATGAAATGGAATCTATGGGAATTGTTTATTGAAGCGATCTAAAACTTCCTATATAAGTATTGATGTATACACAGTATATGAAATTTAAATAAAGGACATTTCATGAAAAGTAAATTATCAGGTACTTTTATTGCTGATAAAATTATGCATATTTTATTATCAAGTCATCTAGTGACTTTACAGTGAGTGCCTCGGTTTCAAGTCTTGCTTTCTTTCACCCTTCATTTATCTTCATGCTTTCAAACAGGGTTTTGCACCTTTTTTCATCTGATCAGCAAAGGTAATCGTCGTTGGGTGTGGTCAGGACTAGATGGGTGAATATCCTAAAAATGTAACTAATGCTTAAAAAGAAAAATGTAATTCTATTTGAATATGTATATTTGTATATATATATATGTAGATCGATAGATAGATTTATAGGAGTTGTGTATTTAATATATATACACTTATATACGTTTACATGAATTGTGTGTGTGTATATATATATATATATATATATATATATATATATATATATATATATATTCTTAGGTTGTATCCTTCCAGATTTCAGCAAATATATTGGGATGATGTTGCAAGCTCAATAATGTTTTGACCCCGTTTTTTATACTTCTGGTTTACCATTCGCAATATCCCCTTAAGAAGATGTTGGCAATAGAATATATAAGTATTTAAGTATAAATATAGGTGGAATGTAAAAGTATCTAAGTATAGATACAGGTATGTTGATCAAATAGATGAAAATTCGATGCATTTGAGATTATTCAAGATATAAAGTTATTAGAGATTTCGTCATGGAGTGTTGCAAATATCGATGATCACATAATAAATGTTTAAAACATTCACGGTTAATTCCCTTGAAGGTTTTTATCAAAATCGAAGAAAATGCCGTGAACCTGACAGGAAGTCACGTTGCAGGGGGTTTGGGGAGGTAGGGGGCCTGAAAGTGGATTGGCAGCGTCTTGCTTGATTGTAATTCCCTGGGTTCGTGTGAATGTGTGCTCGCGCTAGTTTCCCTCTTTTATATATGGACACAAACACACGTTAAATGTGTGTGCGCGCGCGTGTGTGTGTGTAGTGTGTTTGACTTTAGTTCAACTTTTTTTAATGTGCCGTAATATAATTTTACTTGTACAGAGGATCTGCCGCCAATCATAAATCCGTTTTGCCTTTAAAATTGTATGTTTTTGCAATTACATTCGTAGCCCTCCCTCCTCTCTCTCTCTCTCTCTCTCTCTCTCTCTCTCTCTCTCTCTCTCTCTCTCTCTCTCTCATGCATACATTCATTTCGTATTCCCTGTTTGCATTACCTACTGTTGCCTTTAAACTTCATCCTCTTCCCTGTCCGGTTGACCTCGCCTTGCGGATGTGTCTGAGGAACATTTCTCAATTTAACTGCTTCCATGGATCCGGATACTTAAGAGAGGGGAGGGAAAGGGGGGTGGGTTTGTGGGGGGGGGGGGGGGGGGCGAGAGAGAGAGAAAATGACGAGAAGTCACTTGATGAAAAGATGGATTCCGTAGACGGCAGTTTTACTATCATGACATTGCAATCATGTGGTTATTGATTAAGTATCTTGTTATTACTCGATATTTATTGCTTCTTGGTGGGGATTCAAGATTTTTTTTACATATTTCTTTTAGATTGGAATTATTAAGGTATTTGATCATTATCTTTTCTGCTTCCGAAGTTTTTTCTTCAAGTGAAATGTATTTTTTTGTAAGAGTAATTTATGGTTGATGCATGTTTTTAAAGGAGTTTGAATTAGGAGAATTTATCATTTATTCTTTTTTTTGGTTTTATGGAGTTGTTATTATTATTATTATTATTATTATTATTATTATTATTATTATTATTATTATTATTATTAGCTAAGCTATCGCCATAGTTTTGGAAAAGCAAGATGCTATAAGCCCAAGGGCTCCAACAGGGAAAAATACCCTAGTGATGAAAGGAAATAAGGAAATAGAAAAACGATATAAGAAATAATAAACAATTAAAATAAGATATTTCAAAAATATTAACAACATTAAAACCGATATGTTATTGGGAAACAACTAATAATGAAAGCCACGCAGTTTTCTCCAAGAGCCAAACAGAAATAAGAACTTGAATATTAAAGGAATTGCTACTTAATGACTTGCTTCTCAAATGTTGCTATGACAAGGGAACCTAGTTATTTACAAAAATGGTGAACCGACGAATAATATTTCTTCAGAATTCTTTATATTACCTATTTACAAGAGTATACTCTTCCTGTTTACCTCAGCTGAGTGTTAAAAGGTATTGAAACTTCCTTGTGTATTCCTGGGTATTATTTTGCTTTGGCCTTTCAATTATTATATAAACTCACCCTGGGTTCCTGGATTGGGTCGATGACTTCTGTTTGTTTTTGCGTGATGAAGCAGAATTACGTTGTAGGTTGTGTAAGATTTTATGAAAATTTCACCCAAATATGAGCCTGGTGGTGGTGGTTGTTGTTACAGATTACCTGGCCCTTACGGCCAGACACGGACTCCTGCACACTTGCAGCCCGTAGGTACGCCTGGTGGTAATAAGTAATTAGAATTTAAGAGAGATCTGGAATTGGATTAGGGATCTTAATTTGGGCTCGTAATTCTCTAACTTGATGTATGTTTATGGAATAAAATTCTCTCTCTCTCTCTCTCTCTCTCTCTCTCTCTCTCTCTCTCTCTCTCTCTCTCTCTCTCTCTCTCTCTCTCTCTCTCTCTCTCTCTTTATTTGTTTGGCTTCAGTATTCAAGTGCTTTAAAATTTCGAATTGATTTTGGCTATGTCTACACATTGTATAGGAAATCTATTGATTGAGTTAATAAACATTTATCTGAACATTCATCAATGTTTATTATGCATAATGTTGCGACACACTTTGTAGGGCTATAATTTTGATAGTGCGGTACCCAGATTTTTCATAAATAAAGGAAGGTTAAGGTCTCAGATTTAAAGTTAAATTAATCCTGACCGTAAGTTTAAACTCTCGTCGAAGAAAATTATAATAAATATATCAAACGTAATGAACCTCATAGTCTCCTTGCCTTTAGTCCTGATTATTTACATCTTGTGGTTAATGAAATATGTGACTCTGGAAAGAGATGATGTAAGAAACTGACAACTGGCACTTGTTTATTAGTCTCTCTGTGTCCCTTAGATGGTAAGTCGTTGGTAATGACTCTCCACCTTGCATAACAAACCTTTCCTTTCGCCGAAATCTTTACTGTTACTGTTTTTAGAATTTATTTCATTTTATTTCCTTTCCTCACTTGGGTATTTTTCCCTGTTGGAACCATTGGGCTTATAGTATATTTGCTTTTCCAACAAGGGTTGAAGCTTAACTAGCATGATAATAATAATAATAATAATAATAATAATAATAATAATAATAATAATAATAATAATAATAATAATAATAATAATAATAATAATCATGAGGATGATGATGATGATGATAATGATAATGATAATGACTCCCTAGTCTGGATTGTCATTTTATTAGGAAGACGTAAACTTACTTTCCGAAGGCCCATCTAATCTAGATATTCATCTATCCTTTTCCTTGATTTCCTGGACTTCCTTACGTGTCAATGTGCTGGTGTATTTATTTGTAACGCTTTTCTGAAAAACATTCTCATTTCTTCTCGGTAGAAGGCTGAACTATTTTCTTCCTTTTTTTCCCAGGTTCTTCATCAATTCGTCATTTATAATCCCTTCTTCCCAACGTCCTTCTGCCATGAATCGTAACATTCTAGGATTTCACCTTTTCCAATTTTCAATGCCCAAATGAAAAATTATAATTGAAGATAACGACTTTAATATATGTCAGCGATAAGAGAAGCGATAAAGATTAGGACACATTATATTCCCTCTAAACCTGTAGATGGAAACATATCGTGTTCCCTCTAATCCTGTAGACAAAAACGCACGTACATTCGGTAAATTATAGTTGGTAAGAATTTCATCAAGAATTAAAAAAAGAAAAAGGTGAACATTGATGATTAGCAACTTTATTTATGCCGCGTGTCAGGCATGCGATGTCTGTCTGGCACAAGTGTTGTCCCATTGCCACATGTGTTTGATGACCGTGGTTGTTTCCAACGAGCCTGTTCTATACCAGTTATTATTTTTCTATGAATTCACAACTTTGATTGCAATTTAATTTAAGGCAAATCCATATGGAACATTTGAGTCGGGTAACTTGTGGTTTATTCGGTTTTCATATCGATCATTATTTTAAATGGTATGTCATTAATTTATTTTATCACTATAATTATTATTATGGAGATGAATTTAAGAGAGTATGGAACACCTGACTTTATTATTTAGCGATGTTTCAACTGTATAAATCACTCTCACGCTGTCCAAGCTGTTTTAGAAATTTAAAAAAACATTAATTCTGTATATAAAAAATTTACATAGGAAATTAAAGCTAATTTGAAACAGGAAGAAAGGTAAGATGAAAAAACCTAGTCCAAAATAATTTTCCCATGGGAAATAAAAACAAAAACAAACTATACGATTAAAATATGTTTTAAGGACAAAAAGCAATTTTGCTGCAAGAATTGAAAATCAAAATAAACAGTAAACGATCAAAATATGTTTAATGAAAAGAAACTTTCCCCGATTGAAATTTTTTTTTTCCTGATTTTAAAGATTGTTAAGAAATCATTCTGATTTTAGAGATTGTTCTGAAATGATTATGATTTTAGAGAATGTTCAGAAATTATTCTAATTTCTTAATCTATCATGAGAGTATGTTTTAATACTAATAATAATTTCATCCTTGTCCGAACAGTGTAAACGGATAGCTGAAGGGAGAGGTGTCCAATTGTCGATGTACATTTGTCTGTTATTATTAATAATTTTTATCATCATCATTAAACAGTTTCCCGTAAGATGGGGATACATAATGGTAATGGTCTATTAGGACAACACCTAAATTTCGGAAATCATTTGATTGCTAAAATATAGATGACTATTAATAGGCATGTACATTCTCCACTTCCATCGTTGTAGCTGAGAGGTGTACACATTTCTCTACATTCTGTCCTTCCCCATTTTTTAGCTTTTCTATCTTGTTTGCTAAGCTTTTGTCGCTCTGATATCCAAATTTTTCACCATTTCAACTATTCTTGCTCCAAATGCACAAAGATATTTCTTATAAATACCTTAACTCTCAATTTTGTCCCTACTTTCTGGAGTTATTAGTTCAACTGTCTCCTGCTTCATATTTTCTATTTTAGGCTATTATATATACCAAATTTTTTTTTCACTATTATACTTCATGATTCGGATGTTTAGTTTTCTATCGTGTATTCTTTAGATAAACGGACAAATTTCCTTCTCCATGTTCTTCAAAATTTAATCTTTCGCCAGTCTCTGAATTAACCGTTTAATTATTATTATTATTATTATTATTATTATTATTATTATTATTATTATTATTATTATTATTATTATTATTATTAGATAAGCTAGAAAAGCAGGATGGTATAAGCCTAGGGGCTCCAACAGGGAAAAATAGCCCAGTAAGGAAAGGAAATAAGGGAATAAACTACAAGAGAAGTAATGAACAATTAAAATAATATATTTTAAGAACAGTAACAACATTACATATACATACACACACACACACACACACACACACACATATATATATTGATCAAACCTTTTGTCCTCCACAAGCATGACCAATTCTAGAGATAAGCTGCTTTGCCTAACCACCCACTGATACCGTATCTCCATAGACTTGTAGAAACTACATCTTTTATCATGATTTTTTTAAGATTTCCCCTAAAGTAACAGATATTAACTGTCCTGATTATGACATGTATTTACTTTATTTTGCTTATACTTTTTTGTCTGTATTTCATAAACATTCATGAAACACACACTACTATCTTTAACCCATAATGCTCTTTCCTCCAAGCAGTCACCTGTACTATATTATTATGTACGAAGGTATTATTTAGATAGGAATACATTTTCATTTCTTTATTGCCACATGCCATACACGTCTTTATCGTATAGTCAATATGCTATCACCATCAAGAGCACATCACCGTACTCATATCGCTAAAACTTCAATTTTCTTTTTAATTTATTATACGCATTTTACCATTACAAAATAATCACGAAGCCCCCATCACCCATCACGTTTTTTTTTATCCCTATCCTTGTGTCTTTTACATTGAACACCCTGTCAAAGTAAGCCATGGGCAATATCACTCACTCTATTAGTATTCTATTCTTATTAAAGTATAGTTGCTCGTTAAATTTTCAATGTATTTATTTCCAACCAGAACAAGTTATTTTCATCCCTGAGAAACTTACTTGCATTCTCCCAAAACATTTTTGTGTCTCGTATATTTTTGCAACTGGAAAATTGTAGATTGCTAAATAGTTACACATAGGGATTTGATGTCGCGAATTATTATTATTATTATTATTATTATTATTATTATTATTATTATTATTATTATAATACGCCTGATGATGATTTTAATAATGGTAATGATTTCCTTGAAAAAAGAAATAACTTACCCGGTATGTCATTCAGTGTTGCCTTGTATAATTATCTTTTGCAATTGCAAAGAATTAAAATCCAAGGTTGACGTGTGGATGATGTACATTTTGTTTGTCATTGGTCGATGTCTTCGCCATCGTTTGTGTGGTCGGATAAACCACCGTTTCCCATCAATCCATCTCCATCCCCCCCCCCTCCTCCTTCCCCAGAACCGCCAGCAAATTCCAGTATACCACCGAGTTCTGAATGCAACTCATGGCTAATCGACGTTCGGCTGACTGAGAATTCTGGCTTTGGATTATGTTGTCATCTTCATCTACTTCTACTCTGAAAATAGAGTAATGATATCTTTCATAATGTAACGTATTATAATCTTAATTTCATCTGCAATTAAACTACTTAGCTATGGGCTAAAATTGGCCATAATCATAGTATCTATGATCTTCATGAAGTGTTTCGAACAGGCAGACGAAAATCAGGGTCGTAAGTTAGTGCAGCACATCGTTCTGGCAATGGTATCCTTGAGGGGCAACATTTCATCAATAGAAAATCTATTCATTTATTCTCCTTTTCTTTTTGTATTTAGATGTTTTTGGATGGGGACACGTTCTTATCGCGTTGATTTTATAAGAGAGGCTTGTTGTTTGTTGTATAATTTGTTATAAATACAGTTGATGCTGCTGCTATTCTATTTAGTATTTATGTTTTGCTATTGATACATATTTTCCCCTCATGAGCAGAAATATATATCATAATTACTGTGGGGGGAAATTTAGCCCAAATGTCCTGAGCCGTGTAAAATGCAGTATCCTGTCATGCATATTACTAAACTTGTCTGTGTATTGAATAGCGACTAAAATTTTTTTACCATAGGAAGTGGCCCAAATCATGGATGGGATCTTTATTGTTACTTTTCTTATCGCAATTTTATTTATCTTTACTCTCGTCACTTGGATTTTTATGTGACAAAATTCGGTTAAGTATAGTATGTCAGTTCTTGTATGTTCGAGAAAGCCAGTTATATCAGATTCTGTACTTTCGATCCTCACGTGTCATAGAAAAAAAAAGAATGTGTATGTGTGTCTTAGCGTTTGTGTGTGTGTGTATATATATATATATATATATATATATATATATATATATATATATATATATATATATATATATATATATATATACACATACATGCATATACATACATATACATTGATTGAAGGGCGAGACAGTAATCTAAATCAATTAATGACTTTACCAAAATCTGAATATGATTTGACCTTGGACTTAACCAAAAGAAATATTGTGGATTAATTTCCAATTACTTGTCCCCAAGGTGAAAATTTAAATCTAAGTTTTGGTCTGTTTTCCAGTAATCCTGTATTATCTTCTTATTTTAAGTCCAATTTATCTGGAATCACCAAGAAACTTACTGTATAGGGATTGTGTATCCTGAATATGTACGGTGTTCTTGTATTTTTAATTCTCAATGTTAGGCTGATAATGTCAACAACAAGGCAAAAGTACTAATTCCAGTCAAGTTTTTCCACTTTTCCTTTCGTGGCTATAATGCATATTTTATGCTTGTCGCTGCACACACGCACGCACACATATATACAATATACAGTATATATATATATATATATATATATATATATATATATATATATATATATATATATATATATATATATATATATATATATATATATATATATATATATATATATATATATATATATATATATATATATATTATATTTAATTTCATTTCCACGTTCATATAGGTGTTAGAATGACGGTGAATTGTTTCGAATCACATTGATCATCAATCTAGAGAGATTGATGCCCGTCTATCACAAGGGTATAACGTGCATTGTAATCTATCAGCATCACTGATGTATCGTCGTTTAATGCAAGGCAAAAGTACGTCGGCTCAAAATCGCCCCAATCTGCCCTGACTCCTTGTCCTCTATTTCCCAACTTTCTCATGAGGCCGGGTAATTGGAGGGCACATTTGAGGGTCATCGTCTCTCACCCCTAAGGAGTTTGCCAGAGAATAAAGGTCAGTGACTCTCGAAACCGTCTTAAGTTGATCCTTCAAAAGGAGTCTTTTGAAGGATTTGGGGAAAATGACATCCTTCAAGTAATCGAGAGCGATGACAGACATCCTTTATTTGAAAATATTATTATTATTATTATTATTATTATTATTATTATTATTATTATTATTATTATTATTACTTGCTAAGCTACAACCCTAGTTGGAAAAGCAGGATGCTATAAGCCTGGGAGCTCAAACAGGGAAAATAGCCCAGTGAGGAAAGGAAACAAGGAAAAATGAAATACTTTAAGAACAGTAACAACATTTAAAATAAATAACATTTCCTATATAAACAATAAGAACTTTGTCAAATCAAAACAAAACAATAAATATTTGGACAGACGTGGGTTTAGTGGAAAGCTTTGTAACATTTTCTTACTCTTTCTTGTTCCTATTTTGTATCCACACTTTATTATTCTTTCTCTCTCTGCTCTTCCCACTCGGTTTCACCTTTTACGTCACTCTTCGTACTTTCTCTTTTCCTTGTTCGCTCAAGATTTAATCCTTTTTATGGGCAGCAATTTTTTTTTTCTCCATCTCCTGACTTCATGGATTTCTGTTCTTTCCTTCGTCGGTTTCTTTGCCTGGGACCATGATATTATCTACCTTTGCTTTTAGGGCGTTCTTTTTCATTTCTCTTGTTCTTCTTCGAGACTTACAACGGAATTTTGGCGGAGCTCTGGCTCTCCATGTACACCTTATTCTTATTTTTTCCTTGTGCATTGTGTTGTGATCATTAGAGTATTTATGTTGTTGTTGTTGTTGTTGTTGTTGTTGTTCTTCTTCTTCTTCTTCTTCTTCTTCTTCTTCTTCTTCTTCTTCTTCTTCTTCTTCTTCTTCTTCTTCTTCTTCTTCTTCTTCTTCTTATTATTATTATTATTATTATTATTATTATTATTATTATTATTATTTAATTACCGTACTATTTTTAAGTTATTTTGGTGAGCGTAGAGGATAAGAGGTGCGTTAAAGTAAAGCAAATAAGTACGGGTGAAGTAAATAACAACGATGACTGGAAGTATAATGAGTTGAAAGAAAGAATTAAAGCAGTTGTAAATGAAAGTGAGGTGGAAAGTGAACGTTATACAGGATTAAAGATTAATCTGTTACTGTTTAATGACTCTCGATGGTATTTTTCATATCTGAATTCAGTATTTTAGATGTCCCGCCGTAAGGTAATATTGTAAGAGATATTTTCATGTAATATTTTTCTTATTTGGTGAAATGTAATCTAAGCGTAGTTGTAGTTATAACTAAACTTTTCGTGTGGCCATGCAAGAGCGGCAATGTTATTGTAGTTTTGCCTTATGAAATTTTGCCATAAAATTCAAACAGCATAAATTAAAAACTCAGAAGTTCCAATGAGTGACAAGTAATGATGAAGCTAGAATATTTATTATGAGATAATTCTTATTTTTATTAAAATACTTTATTCATTACGAAGAGATTTTACTTATATAGTTACCCCTATAATTTTGGCGTGACGTCTCCTTATCATAACAATTCAGTTGCGATTGAAGAATGTATTGCTTTATAATTATTCTGTATTCATGATCAAAGTCATCATGCAATGAAGGTAAATCAGATAGTGTTAGAGGTATTAACTATTCCCTTTCAATGTCTGTCAAACTCACATAATCAGCTTGATTTAATGGAAGATGGCCGTATCATGTTACACCATGTCAGTAGGCCTACTATCGAAGGCGAGATATTGAACATTTTCTGAAAGTCAATATTAGTAAGTAGAATTTTCTACATTAAGGACCCGAATTTAGTGGAAAACGAACGCAAATGAAAAGCGTCGTATCCCTCATGGATATAAATTGAGATTTTGTCCCTTGTATGCAGTTCATCCATCCTTTGCTCTGATGGAAAAGGCTGGGAAAGTCATACTGGATGACTAATTATTTTAAAAATCGAAGATCCTTGTGCGTTTTCTCATTTTTTTCTTTGGAAAACCTTGTACTTTAGTATTTTTGGCATTTAGTTGAAACTAGATTTTTCTTTCTAAATGATAAAAATTAATTGCGTTATCTTGGCTCCAAACTTTTAATAATTTTTTTATGTGAAATGTAACAATAAAAAAAATTCATGTGAAGTATTTTAGAGCATTTGAGATTAAGTGATTTCATTTGCATTTTTTAGGGTTATTCTAAATCAAAATTAACTATCACTGTCGTGGGCGACCTCTGAAGCCTCGAGGCTAGTTTACCCAAATTAATAAATCAGTATTGTTTTATTTCCCACCTTTTACTCTGCTCAAAAACTGGATTTTAAGCCTGTGAATAATAACCTTATATCCAGATGACTGCTTCCTGAGAACCACTGGAAAATTAAATAAATCTTATCTCTCATGCTTTCGAATTTTATTTACCGAGAAAATCCTGATTTGGATAAAATTCCAAGCTTTTTAGTCGTATTACTCTAATAAAAGACGCAAACCTTTTGATTAATAACGTTCCCACGAAAGAAGTTGATATATTTACTATATATTTCTACTATTTACTATATATTTTACTAGTCATAATTATATTTGTCATATTCATAAGGGGGGGGGGGTGTGGAGTGCTACTTCGTAAGGTTGTGTTTTCAAATATTACATAAGAATTAGGCTTTGTTGACAAGTTCACAAATAATATTGTCGGATCTTGAATATTCTCCTTCGTAAGTTAATATGTATGCCAAGGAATTAGTCCTCATTTGGAATATATTCTCCCATTCCATTGTCTTTCGAGTTTCTAATATTGATGGTATAGATTGTAATTTAATCACAATTTAATCTGGTAAATGTAATTTACCAAAATTAATATTATTGGTTAATTTCGGTAACACGAAGAAAGAAAACCAATGAATTCAAGGGTTGCATGCCATTTGTAATTCTTCGTGTTGGGAGGTTGTCCGAAAGATTTCATATGTAATAAACTTGTCTCTTATCTCATGAATATATTTCCGTTTATTATATACACTCTTACGGCCGTTGCGATTTTTTCCTCGAGTCTTTCCTTTTGAGAGGGAAATATACGTGCCATTAATGTTCACTCTTCTACCAACTGATAAGTATTCACGCCATCCTGACACGCTATCCTAAGGTATAACATTGAGCTAAAACGGATCCTTCCCTCTCCTTAGTCAATTTGCAAGGCAGAAAAAAGTTGGAAGCTGTGTAGATTAAGTGTCATGCACATCATGATCTCCTGAGAGTTTTGTAACAAGGAGGCACGTTCTCCATCTCGTCTTCCTTTTCCCCAAGGTATGCGCGGGTTGCTTACTTCACTCGCCAGCCCACCCACCCTCAAGATAAAGCCCGTCGCCACCCTCCTCTCCTTCTCCTCTTCCCCCTCCTCCCTTTCCCTCCTTCCCTTTCTATTCGCCTTTCTTCCTCGAACATCCTGAATGATCTTGCATCGGGACCACTCTTCACCCCGAGCATCACCCCCCAGCTGGAAATGATCCCTCTTGCTCACGTCAATCTCTCTCTCTCTCTCTCTCTCTCTCTCTCTCTCTCTCTCTCTCTCTCTCTCTCTCTCTCTCTCTCTCTCAAGCGCTAATTCTTGCAAACTGTGTTACGTTTGACGATATTGATTGTAAGAACCCTATAATAAACGTGCTTAATTATAAATGGGAAAGGACATTAGTTTACCATAATGGCTAAATTGATGTGTCAACTGTTACCCTACGCAGGTGTTTATATTTGAATTATTGCGTGCTATTCATAAGGAAATGTTTTAAGCTCCTTTGAAAAAAAGTTGTATATAATATTAATTGGTTATAAAAAAAAAATATCGTATGTAACTAGTATGTAGTTCGACAAAGCATTGTAATGACAAATAAAAAGATAAGACATGGTAATTTCGGTACTAAAATCGCCAATGATTTAAAGGAAATCTCATCGGGAAATAATGTTTTTATGTAAATGGCTTTTGTAAATTTTTTTTTATTAAATTCCGTAGCTTTTCAGCTCTAGTCAATTTTTTGTTGTGATTTCCAGAAATATTCTCCTTAGACATGTGCACGACAGATTATAACTTGTTCTATATATTTCATTATGATAGAAATTTTTTTATTATGTTCCTCGAAGATATGCAAGCGACTGGCCATTGTAGGTCTTCATTATCCCTTGTTTGATATAATGAATAGAAATGTCCAATATTTTAAAGTCTCATATTTTCACCAGAAACAGACAAAGCTGGTAGGCTTCATCATTTGATCAGACTCATCCTTCATCCTGGTATAGCTTTGAATTTTAGGATTTTTTATATCATTATATCATTAAAAACATTATATAGTGTATTGTTTGTGTTTGTTTATTAGTATTTCAAACATTTATTTGTTAACAATAGTCAAGTCACCTTTGCTGTAGTGCCCCCTTTTGTCTTCTCTGCAATCTATAGCGTGCAGTGACTGGTCATTTGTTGTGATAACCATATCGACTCATTTGCCAACCGTCTCTGTTTCGTATTAGGTTTGATGTTCCGGACAAACTGTTTTCTTTTTTAGAGGGGGGGGGGATTATAAGGTAATTACCACATTTCGTGCCTTTTTTTTTTATAATTCATCGTATAGACTATTTCAATTTTGAACCCATATGCTAGAAATGTTCCATTTAATGGAACGAAACGTGAGATAATATTTGGCATTGAAAACCAGATGTTACTGATATGGTTAAGAAATCTTATGAAGCCTTAGCAAGTAGCAGTGGTCACAGTCAGCCCTGATAATCCTAAAAAGCTATACTAACATATATCGTTTAGAGAATTATCAGTTATAAAAGTGTCAATCCTCGTTTGATAAAATATCAATAAGGATTTTATGTTTGCATTTGAATTTGAAATCTATTTTATGATGTTGATAAGAAAAGGGTTTTGCATATTTCAGCACACAAGTAATTCTGTCGTAAATCAGCGCTTGAAGGACTTGAAGATTTTATTATTACCTCCTCCAACGAAGTTGGAAGGAGGTTATGTTTTACCTCCTGCACGTGTGTTTGTTTGTGTGTGTGTCTGTTTGTTTGTGAAGAGCTTCCTGGCTACAATTTTATGTGTATAGTAATGAAACTTGCAGGGATTAACTGTTATGTAAAAAGCTGGAAAGGATTACATTTTTGAAGGTTAAGGTCACGGTCAAGTAAAATATCCAATTCACGTAATCAGCCATAAGTTTGGACATCATTGTCACAGAGACTTCAAACGTGGTTCATATTTGAGTGTATGAAAATTCACGGCAATTAATAAATGTTAAAGACGAAGGTCAAAATCAAGAAATAAGCTGCCGTGGCGGAGGTCTGCGCTTCCTTGAGCGGCCCTCTAGTTGCTGGTCTGTTTTGCTTAGCACTTTCAATGTGAGAAGTTTCATGACACTGTAATTAAACAAGTGTGAAACACAGTGATAAAATGACGTTTGTTATAGAAATAAAAAGAAATATTTTTATTTAACCTTTTACGTCTTATGCTGAAAATCCGTCTTTATAGAAATGACATATCCTAGAGTCTTGTGTGTCTTAGTTAAAGGTTAAAACTTGGTTGCAAAATACAGTACTTCCAGGTGACCCAGTATTACGTTCTATTTTTATTTACAAGTTCTAGTTTTTTATTGCGTTATTCGCAATATCTTTTCAAGTTATTTTTCTTAGAAAATATCAGTGCTATTTTTTTAAAGTTTTTGTGAATGCCTTTGAAAATACAACCGAGAGTTTTTTAATGAATTTATATAATTAAGCAATTTGGCCGATATAGGATTTCATGAAATAAATATGGATTTTCGTCATCTCAAAGAAAGGCAATTTTTTTCAGAGAAGATTTTTCGTCCTTTGATTTATTTGTCAGAGTTTGTGAAAAGGCTGTATAATTTCGTATTCATTTAATGGAATGCTTGAGTATGTTTGACCATTTATCTCTTAATTCAAGGACTGCAGGGAATGTGATACCTTGAGATTATTGATGTTATTACATTTTAAAATTTTACGAATATTTAATATAATGAGAGTGGATCCGATCTGTTAAGAGATATTTTAGAATATTTAATATAACAGTCTGGTTCCGATCTATTAAGAGATTTTAGTATTCCATTTTTATTTAGACTAACAATATAAAACATTAAACAAAAAGTGTTGTTAATCTTTAAATATCCGATAGTTGGCCTCTCAAAAGGAAAGCTATGGAATAAGGGTAAAGCAAAAGAATAAACAAAATTCTAATTACTGTGAAAGGAAAGAGTGAGGGAGTGCACGGAGCAACTGGGCGGCGGCCGATTTCCAAGTGTAAAATGTAATCAGAGGTGTAATGATATACATGTGCATATTATTTTTGTGGGACTAATTGATTAAACGACTTTTTTTTTTTTTTACCCAGAAAATCTTAGTTATTACAGGATCAAGGTTTGTGTATAAACGGTGCAATTATAAAATTACTTAAACATTGCCCCCTTTGTTAGGACTATGATAAAAAAAAAAAGAAAAAAAAAAAAAGAATCTATTATATAATGGTTACCCCTGTGTGCAGAACCATAATCTGAGTTTTGATAACGTAATAGTAATTTTTACAATTTAAATCACGTTTAATGTATTCAGTATTAAATCGTGCTGATCACATTGGCCTGCAATTGTACACGTATGGATGAATTCGCTCGCGTGGAATGGCTGTTGTTGTTGTTTTTATAATTTTTTTTTCTTGAAATTTTCTGTACACCTTCACTGCGACTTTCTTTTGGTAAATTGTTTATGAACTTTCTTTGGGACCTTATTTTTTATGAACTGTCTTACGTACCGAATTGAAAAAAAATAGAATTTGGCAATTTTGAATTGCGAATTTTCCTATTCTACCACTTTATTTCTTAAACTTGTTAGACACCTAAACTGCAACTTTCTTTTTTAAAAATAGCTTTGAATCTTGAATGCAACGATATTTAAAAAAATAAAAATAGTGTGCATAGACTACCTCTTGTTAATTATGGATAAACTGTTAGTTTAATTCTAATTCTAGAGTATACCAACTGTTTTATAAACCGATGGTATACCCTAAATGCAACTATTTCCAGAAATGGTTGGCACGCATTGACTGCGACTTTCTTTTAGAAAATTTTGCCTCCTTGGCGACAACTTTTACTGCCCTTAGGCTTTTAACTCTGTTGAGAATTGAGAATGTGCAGTTTCTGATCAATTTCTAACTGTATTTTAAATTAGACAATTTCATTTATTACAAAATGGTGATAATGATAATGTTATTAAAAATGAAGCCCTGATTTACATGTGGCCGATGTGGTAGTGTCGCTGACTGGTAAACGCCAGACTGGGGTTAGCGTCTTGCTCAAACTCTTTAGTTTCTTTGGTCGCTGCAACCTTACCTTTCTTATGAGCTAAGGATGGGGAGTTTGGGAGAGCCTATAGGGCTATCTGCTGAGTCATCAGCAGCCATTGCCTGGCCCTCCTTGGTCCTAGCTTGGGTGGAGAGGGGCCCTTGGGCGCTGATCATATGTATATATGGTCAGTCTCTAGGGCATTTCCTTGCTCGATAGGGCAATGTCACTGTCCCTTGCCTCTGCCACTCATGATCCGCCTTTAAACCCTTAATGAAATTTAACTCAGTGTTAAGTAACTTGCAGAATTTAGAGGATGCTTCATTATTATTTTTAAAAGACCTTCGTTCAATTTATGAGCGATAACTGATTGCCGATAGCTATAGACGAGGAAGTCTCTCATTCTATAGGGGGGTATTTCCTGGCCGAAGGGGTCGAAAGTCATCCTTCCATTATGTGCTTTACTACTTCGTGTCCAAAGCAATCGGAAATTCCTTGGATGAAAGGTACTATTTAATCGTGTTTATATATTGGGGTTGGCTATAAAACTAAATTGCTGAGCTGCATTTGTTTACTTTTTACATCGCTAACAAAACTGGATGAAGGTTATGTTTTACCCCGTTTGTGTGTGTGCGTGTTTGGTTTTTTGTAAACGGCTTCCTGGCCACAATATTAATCGTAGAGTAATGAAACTTGCAGGGATTAACTGTTATGTAAAAAGCTGGAAATGATTAAATTTCGGAAGGTCAAGGTCACGGTCAAGCAAAATGTCCAATTCACATAATCAGCCATAAGTTTGGACATCGTTGTCACAGAGACATAAACGTGGTTCGTATTTGAGTATATACAAATCCACGCCAATTAATACATGGTCAAAGGTCAAGGTCAAGATCGAGCAAAAGGTCGATAAATAAGCTGGCCCGGCGGAGGCCTGCACTATACTGAGCGCCCTTCTAATTCTGACTGATATTGATGTTTTGTTCTACATAAATATTTATTCGTTTGTTAATTACGTGTATTTAGCAGTTATTTCATTATGTTTCTTGTGTATGGCTACCTATGATTCTGACATAAATCTAGAAAATGTGAGTAACACTTGTGGGCAAGTCTGCTTAACATACATGTATTGTGATCGTACATTGACTATTATTCTCTTGACTGAGAATTAGTCATATGAATCTTTTAATTCCATATTGTTTTATGTCTATTAAAAAATGCATAAGAGCTCTCACAAGAACTAGCCTGTTAGGTAAACAGTTGAAACTCCAAGTTCGAGGGAATTTCATAAATTGATTTAATTTTTTGTTTTAATTTCAGTGAAATATTTATTTAAATAGTGAAGTACAGGGTTACGCTGCAGAAGTTTAGCCTGGAGACGTGCACAGGTGGGATGCTTTTGAAGTTGTTCAGTCGTGGTTTAGTCCTGTGTAATTGAAACATGCATCTATTGCAGATATTAAATCTAAAATGTCTATGTTCTGAGTTTGTCACAAATATACGCAATCCCTTGTGTTGAATTATAATGGCATTGTCTTCTGTACACGTGCATATGTATCTTTCTTATACACATGTATGTGCTGCATATGTTCTGTGTGTATATATGTATCCATCGACTTCTGGCAAGTTATATAAAATTATTTGATCATGAACTCTTTGTGCTCTGTTATTATTTTATGTTTTTCTCTCGGACAATGGTCTTGTTTGTGGGCTATTTTGCATATATTGCTGCTCGACACACAGATCACTTGTTTGATGCACCAGTAAGCATATGCGATAATTGTTTTTTTAGGTATGAATAGATTTTAAATATTTTAATCCTAAAAGCGTGAAATTATCCGTTGAAGTTTTGCAGATATGTTAAGGGTACATTGTTTTTATAGAAAGTTAATTCGCTAGATGATACGAGATTTTACTTAGCAACTTGTTACGTGATATGCATGTGTCAAGGTCATGAGTTTATAGATCTCAACGCAATGGTGTTAGATGAGATTATATATTTTTTTTAAACTAGATTTTGTCTTGTTTTTAAAAGAATGTTGGAATAAAAGACCGCTTTGCTCGTCTGTGTAATGACCTCCCCGAGGCACAAGAGTGCACCTTTCTCTGATTGTTGGGGGCCGAGTGGGACGACGTAGCGACTGAAGGTGGCGATGTTGGAATGTGTTCTTGCGATCACCTCCCCCCCCCCTCCAATATGGGACGGGGTTCGTACTTTGGGGGCAAGGGTTCAGAAACCCTTAGGGTCCTTGATGTCTGATTTTTATTTTTTTTTTTTTCGTCTGTTCCTCTTCACTCTCTGGACTTTCCTGTTTTTAAATATTTTCCAGAAGGCTGAAATTTCCGGCGAATGGATATGTCTGACGGACACAGCCCATGACTTGGAGAATTTTCCTCATACAAAGTATGTCGGAATCATGTAGCCGGGTTTATTTGCCTACTTATTTGATGGAGGGCGTTTCTCGTATGTGTGCTGTGTTCTAAGGAAACAAGCAGAAATTACTTCTACAAATTTTGTCCAACTTGGCTTTTAAGTAACTTTCAAGATTTATGGTTTTTCTTTCATATTTGAGCTTGTGCTCTGATCCTAACTATTTGCATTTTCTATTTCCATAGTTTGAGCAACTTTGCACTTTTGTTTTTAGCAAATTTGCCTTTTTTATTTTAAAGATTGAAACATTGTTGGTCTTTGGTTTTAACCGAGTCTTTTTTTTCAAGTTTAACCATAATATGTATCCATGCTATACTATGTATAGTTTTTAATTCTTTAGATTTGATGACGTTGCGCTTAGATCTTGGCAAAGATTAATGTTTTCATCATATCTTCCTTGCTTGAATGATTGGTATCCCAGATGCACAAGAATTTATCTTTGTTGTATATTTGAATCTTCATGAATTATTATGAATATAATGAATGTGGATATATATATATATATATATATATATATATATATATATATATATATATATATATATATATATATATATATATATACAAACTACTAACGTGGGATAACAAAATATCGCGAATTGTTAAGGGAAATAGGCATATTTGATATTTGATTTAAATAGACGCAGGTTATATTTGATAAATTACCAAAAGAATAGTTAAATTTTTAGGTTCTTTTTCTCTATAATATTTTTATATTGATTGCAAGTAAGTTGCCTTTGGTGACCATTCTTTGCATTGGTAAAAAGTAAATATAATCATGACCACTGATTATTGTAGAGTAAAAATTATCCCAAACCATCATCATATGTTAAAAAAGGAGTAATCCAGAATTCCGAATTGCAGGATGATTCTTTATTGCATGTTTTGGAATATAGCTCGGTGAAATATGTATATAAGTATCGCAATTTTCATCATAATACGTGAGATTTACAAAGTTTAGATTCAGTACCCTAACATATTATGTAATTAGGACTATTCAGTGTAGCCTACATTCTTGTGAGATAGCGTAGGCTGCAATGAAAATGTTTCTTAGATAGAGGAAAATATTAATATCTTGATCAACTAACTATTAGCAGTCCATCGTAGAAAATGAGATTTCAATTATTATTTTTGGGGTCTGGGGTTTTACCACAAGACCTGGCTAAAAGGGCCTAACGATGTATCAGCAGCAGACATTTACAATTTCTTAAGTAGATAATTGTTGTGTGGTGAGTCATCAGACGTGTTGCTACTTCTCTCGCCCTTTTTGTGAATTGCTATGGCTCACCAGGCGAGTCCTGGACTTGCATACCTTTCCACATTTCTTACACGTCAATTGAGGATTCGTGGCTTCCTGGACCACCTATCTGGCGTATCACTGCTAAAGTTTTTAAGGCAAGATGTGCAGCGCAACCATGCTCAAGAGCTGTCACCCTTATTAACACTCATTCACGAGACCATATGGTCACTAGGAATGGTTCTCAGGTTAGGTGTTGGAATTTTGTATTTTTGAAAGGTTAACTTGTCTTCGTATTTGTCCATTTTCTTGGGGGGGTCAATGCAGATTATATGCAAGTCTCTGCGAATCTGCGCTTGGTATCTGGTAAAGATATCTGATATATTTATTATAAACGCAAGAGCACGACTTTAGTTGGTACTTTAAAAGGTGTGGATAGAAAAAAAAATACCTTTGCTGCCGTTGCAGTAAACTCTCTCTCTCTCTCTCTCTCTCTCTCTCTCTCTCTCTCTCTCTCTCTCTCTCTCTCTCTCTCTCTCTCTTGTAAATGGGAAATATAAAAATTATCCACGATTTTGGCATTTGTTCTTTCCGTTATAAGGCACAAATGTTCTTGTGTAGCTAAATTTGAATTTGAAGGTAGCTCCCATGCTTAAAAAAGGCACCAGGAAAGCGACTTTTGTTTCTGTAATACTTTTTATTGTGCTCAGTACTCTGTACAATCCTGGAAGTTTGTCGAGGCAGAGCTCCAATAACCGACTTATCTATATCTTTATGGTGGAAATGTCCAATTCAGTGCTATAGATTTTCAATATGTTCTTTGAAGGTGGTTGTGTCCTCAAGTGTGCTGACAGGAGGGATTGTGTTTTTCTTTAGTCCATAGATATATTTGATGTTATAGTAAAAGCCTGGCATGAGAGCGCTTAGTGAAGCCAATTGTTACTTCTGTAACATTTTGTATCAGTTTGCAGAACTTTGCATGTCTAGTTTCTGGACCTTCCTCAGAAATGTCAGTCGAAGTAAGAAATGCCCTTGGCAATTTGAGCACGAAAACGATCTCTTGTTTCGTTCTTTTTCAAGTCGTTACAGATCAGTTTCTTGTAAATTTTGGCGGATTTTTTAATTTGAACTGTTATTAAAAACGGATGCATGTGTAGTAGATTCATATGTTTACCTCTCACCATTGTGTAGTTCTTCGAATTATACAGTGATGAAGTATTATATTAGTGAGGTCATCTCTTCATTCAGGCTTTTTTTCCCTATCTTAACATTACAGTATTGCCACATTGATTCTTTACTCTGTTTAAGACAAGGGCATATACACTTTTTTTTTTCGCAGTAGAAATTTACGGAAAAAATAAAAGTTAACCATCCTTTTTACATTGTACAAACTTTGTTTCTCACTGGTGTGAGTGAGTAACGTTTCAGTTTCTGATAAACAGCATCATTTATTTATGTACATGTAAAAATAATCACGAGATGATAAACCTTATCAAAGAGTTAATTAGTCTTAATTCCTTGCCATATTATTAATGTTTGATATATTTTAAGGTGTTGGCTTTTAATTCCAAATCTTTATTTTGTAATGTCTGTGCAGAGACTATGCAGTTTTTTTTTTTTTTTTTTTTTTTTTGCCAAAAATTCGGAGTATTTTATATTTTTAGTCTATGTATTAGTTAGAATTAGCTTTCGTAACTATTTAGATTCATTTCTAAGCTGGTATCACGTTATAAAACGTTTTTATGCTTTCATTTGTATTATTGTAGTTTTTTCTGAACACTTCCTAGTTGTGTATACCTGTCACAAACCATCTTACGAATTCAATATATATATATATATATATATATATATATATATATATATATATATATATATATATATATATATATATATATATATGTTTGTGTGTGTGTATGTATGTATGTATGTATGTATGTAAGGAATACAATGTAATAATATTTTATTGTAAGTAGAAATCTATGTATCTATGTAAAAGAATTCCTTCTCAATAGAATCTAGTGTATAAAGACTTTTTTATTTCAGCAGATGTCACTGATTGTCACATGGTTCATTTATTCGCATTGAGGCGAAGTGTGGCATTATCATGACGGGTAGACACAACCGTCACATTTGATGGTGGTGAACTATTGGTGAGAACTAAGGGAGCCAATTGAAATAATAACTGAAAAAAAGGGGAGATTTGTTCAAACTTTGTTCGTAAGAGATCTATAGTTAGCATATGTTCGTTCTTGAAGGAATGTGTAGGAAATGTATCTGGGTCGTGTCAGAGGAAGGCGAATCTATTTATCCCGCCATGTTTGTTTATGGAATAGCCGTGCTATTTTGTTTTTCTTTGTGGAAGGGGTGGTGAAAAGGGTTTGGAAAACACCTTTGTTGTAGGCTAACTATGGACCGGATATTTCATCGATTTCCCATTCGCCCATATAGGAAGGACACGGGCGATTTAGCAACCATTTTTCTCTTTTTGATAACGTGAAATGGACTTTGTATATTCACTGTGCTCGGGGTAGGGACATGTGGATGTGATGTGCGCTTTGTCAGTACGGGTTCATGTACTGTGCATCATACGCTGTTTCTATACACACCCTATATATATATATATATATATATATATATATATATATATATATATATATATATATATATATATATATATATGTATGTATACACATATACATGTGTGTATGTATATATATATATATATATATATATATATATATATATATATATATATATATATATATATGCATATACATATACATATACAAACGCACACACACACACACATATATATATATATATATATATATATATATATATATATATATATATATATATATCTGTGTTTTTATATTTTCAATACCAGGGGTAAAGAATACAATAATTGCAACCACATTCAACTTCTTACTGAATAAATCGTCTTACTAAGAAAGTATTTTAAGATTTCCGGAGATTAATCTATTTTGAAGAAATGTTTTACTCTTTTCTACCTTGTTTCGAGTATTATTTTCCTGTGTGGTCTTCAGCTGCTGAATCTCATCTTAATTTATTGGACAAAATCTTGCTGTCTATTGAATTTCTTATTCCTGGTCTGGGTATTAATATCTGGCACTGTCAGTCAATCATTTCTTTATCCATATTGCTTAAGATTTTTCATAATTCTGACCATCTATTGCATTCAGATCTTCCGAGCGTATGATGTACAATGTGGGCAGTTAATTTCAAGTCTGTCCCTTCTCCGTCATAATGCTCTCCATTACACAGTATTATAGAAGTTTTATTTCAGGTGTGATCAGGTTGTAGAATGATCTTTGTAATCGGACAGTTGAATCGGTAAAACTTGCTGTGGATGTTTTCATGTTGAACAGGCTGACAGAAATCTCCTTATTCCCTTTCCCCAATGGGCTATTTTTCCCTGTTAGAGCCCCTGGTCTTACAGCATCCTGGTTTTCCAACTAGCGCTGTAGCATACTTAGTATATATATATATATATATATATATATATATATATATATATATATATATATATATATATATATATATATATATATATATATATAAACATACACACACTGATACATGTATAAATGCAGTATATATATGTACACCCTATAAATGCAGTATATATATGTACACCCTATAAATGCAGTATATATATGTACACCCTAATGACTTTCTCGTTTATATCCGTCTCTAAACAATCTTAGCTTTTAATGTAAAGCATTTTTAACGAGAATGAGACTAGCATATTATTACCATTTTTCTTATCATAAATTTTACTTTCGGACAATGACTAAGGTTTGCCTCTACAACAGTAGGTATGCAGTCATACCTTTTTCATCATAAGGCTCAACACTACACGATATTTTATAAGTTTTATTCCCGCTGTGACCAGGTTGTGGAATGATCTTCCTGATGGGACAGTTGGTTCGGTGTACCTTTAGAAGTTCAGCCTTGCCGTCAATGTTTTATGTT
>NC_090765.1:35680216-35692809 GCF_036898095.1 Palaemon carinicauda
GACCATTTGGATTGTGTATATAATATTTCGGACGTCAGTGTTTCGTCTTTCGCGAATACCCGTCGATATTTTGAAGGAATCCTGTAGTAATATGCATCCAAGACCATCAGAGGTTTTCTTCAAGACCAAATGTTGCCTGCAAATTGGGATAATTTCGGAATCCTCTAAAATATTCATTGGAATTAAACTTGTTTTAGAAAGGTTTCTTCAGACGTAGTTTATAGTTTTGCAATATTATCACATTTTATAAATGAATGATAGGACATAGAAGTCATTATCACATTTTATAAATGAATGATAGGACATGGAAATCATTATCACATTTTATAAATGAATGATAGGACATGGATATCATGCCTCTGCTATTCTATACTTTTCATGAGCGTGGTCTTGATGCTTTGCCTTTTGGTATTAAATTTGGGGTTTGACCATGAAGTTTTAAACGTAATAGACAGCCAGAGTTTATTTCAGTACTTTTCCATTCTGCATTATTAAATTACAATGCATATTCTTTGTGAAAGGTTTGGTCAGGTACTGAAGTAAAATAAAAAATATATATATATTTATGTATATAAAAATGAATACATATGTATATATACACATTCACACATGCATACACAAATATTACAAGGTGTATATTTGTAGCATTTAGATATTGAGATGAATAGTTATTGGAATTAATTTAGCACGAACGCCCACCAATCATCCATGTGCGCAAGCCCATCCTGCTTCATTTTGTGTGCATGACCATCTCTCAATTTTTTTTTTCTTATTATTTTTTTTTCTTATTCTTCGTCTTCTCCTTCCACGTGTACAATGATGGGGCTGACTCTCGATTCACCTTGACTTGTTCTCCACGGCTTATGTCAGATCGAGGAGGTGTAGGAGGAGGAGCAGTAGGAATAGGAAGAGAAGAAGGAGGATCAGGAGGAAGATAAGAACACGATAGACGAGGGATGTGGAAAGAAGTGAAGATTGAAGAAAATATGAGGAGGAATAGAGGAGGTTACCACCATCATCATGATAATGCAGAGGAGTAAAGGAAAAATTGTGAATTGATGGTTAAAGTCCGATTAGTTTTCCGTCTGATGAAAAACCAAAAGGGAAAATATGTACTGAGAGTATATCTATCTATCTATCTATCTATCTATCTATACAGTATATATATATATATATATATATATATATATATATATATATATATATATATATATAATCATAAATACACACTCCCATTCCGAGTAGTGGTATCTTAACGTTATGAAAGGATTTATGTATCGCCATGATCAGAAAAACTGTACAACTCAGGGCTATCCATACTAGGTTGGTTTGCTGTGAGCGATTAAAATAAAATCTACCACCATCACCAATTCGTAGTGGCCAACATAGTGATGAAAATGACCAAACCCCAGACCTGAAGAAAGACATGTCTGAGGCCTTTGTCCTGCAGTGGTTTGGAAATGAATGTATTTGTTGTTGCATTACGTATATACTCATATGTGTGTGTCTGTGTGTATGTGTGAATGGCACGGCGTGTGTAAAGGGGGTTTGCCACGCTTCTGAGGAAACTTTTGTGTAGCAGTATGTAGAAGCCATTATTTTGGAATTTTGCTGCGCAATCGATTCATCCATGATTCAGCATTTAAAAGATGAATGTGACAGTGACTGCAATTTAGTTTTTCCCTTAAGTCTCTCCTCTGGGGAAATTGTGTTGGCGAAAATAAAAATGAAAACATTAGGATATGAATAAACAAAGCATTTGTGGATCATTATCTTGATATTTGAACTTAACACGATTAATAAGGATGGGTGGGGTGAAAGGTCGGTCGATATCGATCTAGTAATTATTATTATTATTATTATTAAATGCTAAGCTACAACCCTAGTTGGAAAAGCAGGATGCTATAAGCCCAGGGGCCCCAACAGGGAAAATAGCTCAGTGAGGAAAGGAAACAAGGAAAAATAAAATATTTTAAGAATAGTAACAACATTAAAATAAATATTTCCTATATAAACGATAAAAACTTCAACAAAACAAGAGAAAGAGAAACTAGATAGAACAGTGTGCCTGAGTGTACCCTCAAGCAAGAGAACTCTAACCCAAGACAGTGGAAGGCCATGGTACAGAGGCTATAGCACTACCCAAGACTAGAGAACAATGGTTTGATTTTGGAGTGTCCCTCTCCTAGAAGAGCTGCTTACCATAGCTAAAGAGTCTCTTCTACCCTCACCAAGAGGAAAGTAGCCACTGAACAACTACATTGCCGTAGTTAACCCCTTGGGTGAAGAAGAATTGTTTAGTAATCTCAGTGTTGTCAGGTGTATGAGGACAGAGGAGAATCTGTAAAGAATAGGCCAGACTATTCGGTGTCTGTGTAGGCAAAGGGAAAGAACCGTAACCAGAGAGAAGGATCCAATATGGTACTGTCTGGCCAGTCAAAGGACCCCCTAACTCTCTAGCGGTAGTATCTCAACGGGCGGCTGGTGCCCTGGCCAACCTACTACCTGGAAATTGATGTTGGAAGTTCTAAAGGTTGAATTAATTTGTTTATTAGATTAGAGGCACTTTTTGTACTTGAAGAAATTCTTTCATATATTTAGAAAGTTTTAAGCTTAACGGGTTAACTCGCTTTATTTTATTTAACGAAATGAAATGTGTGTACCGAGAGACATGTAATGTATATACGCGTGATAGGAAATATGAAGCACAACCGGATCACGAAATTGTTAAATCGATGTGATAAAGGAACTGGATGAAATTTATTATCTCTCTCTCTCTCTCTCTCTCTCTCTCTCTCTCTCTCTCTCTCTCTCTCTCTCTCTCTCTCTCTCTCAGGTGATTGACAGATTTACTACTGTATTCAAATAGTAATTTGGTAAAAGAACTAAGCATACATGAGGGGGAGGATGGGGCGAGAACTTTGTCGTAATAGATAAAATGTAAAGTAGAAAGTGCTGGCAGCAGGTGCAACATCAATTATGAGCGGGGAGGGGGTTACTAGTTGTCTGGGGGAAATGTTTTAGGGATGGGGGGAATTTGGCTGGTACCCCTGGCATTGAGGTGTGATTAAGTATCCGAAAGGTAGGGGATGTGGCGAGGGAAGTAGGAATATTTGGAAGGGGGAGGGGGTCGCTTGGGGATACCGGAGACTAACCCAAGGTATGTTGACTTGCAACAGCCTGTGGCGCGCCAAGTGTTTGTGTGATACCACGTGGCCGGTTTTAGGGTAACTTGCACGGCAGAAAATGCTGATGTTGCATTGCAAAACATGGGAAAAATCAACTTCTGTTTCAATGTTATATTTGCATTTGTTTGTTAATTGACTATATTGCTGTAGAGGAATCTATTTATCCCCTTAATGTGTTGATGAGCACTGCAGCCGGTACTTGAATTCCTGCGCAAACATGGTCGAAGAAGAGGCATTTGAATCTCGTGCTACCTGAAGTCGTAAATTAGTCTTTATGGGTTTCAGAGATTGTTCCGATTTCCTACAACATTGAAGCGCTTAACGAGAAAATTAAAGGCCCAAACAAGGATTTTTTTAGCCGTAAATGTTGACTTAGGAATGTTTGTAGACTTGTATTAAATTTCGCTGAAAGTAACTTTTTTTCAATCATAATTCTTTTTTTTCAGATTCTTTATATAAATTTTTTGTTTGCCATGGGTATCAATTATGCTTGATTTGGGT
This sequence comes from Palaemon carinicauda, assembly GCF_036898095.1. Lineage (NCBI taxonomy): Eukaryota > Metazoa > Arthropoda > Malacostraca > Decapoda > Palaemonidae > Palaemon > Palaemon carinicauda. Next base: position 35,683,906 of record NC_090765.1, read on the forward strand.
GCGTTAGAAATATGAATCAATCAGGCTGTCGCACTACTGATGGTGAAAGTGGAAGCATAGCATTTTATTATTATTATTATTATTATTATTATTATTATTATTATTATTATTATTATTATTATTATTATTATTATTATTATTACTTGCTAAGCTACAACCCTAGTTGGAGAATCAGGATGCTATAAACCCAAGGGCTCCAACAGGGAAATTAGCTCTGGGAAAAAGAAAGGAAATTAAATATACCACAAGAGAAGTTTGATAATAATAACAAAAGGAAATAAAATACAAGAGAAGTTTAAGATTAATAACATCATCAAAATAAATCTATTATCTATAAACTATAAAAACTTCAAAATAACAAGAGGAAGAGAAGTAAAATATTGTGCTCGAGTGTACCCTCAATTATTACTTTTCCTGTTTCCTCTCAAAAGGACTCGTTTTTTCCCTGAAATAATCTGATTTTTTTTATAAGAGGCAGATTTAGATTTATTATTTCCTTCACTATCAATCTCCCACCCATTTAAACTTTCTCCTTTTTTTTTACTTTGAATCTGGGCAACTAATCGGCATAGGATGTCGGTGTCGTTGGACTTCTCTCTTTTAATTAAGAAATAAATGTCACCGAAAAGAATTATGCAGGATGTATAACTTTTGTTTTTAAGACATATAGTGAAATATTTTATACGACAAATATATATTTGGCTATCGATTATTGATTCAGAACTATGTATGGCTTTTATGATCGTTTTGTTGAATGTGATGGAAAAATACGTATTCTGGCAAAAGGAAACAGTTGCTTTATATATATATATATATATATATATATATATATATATATATATATATATATATATATATATATATATATATATATATATATATAAGATACTACGGTCCCTTATATTTCTTGTTGTAAGGATTTTTTTTTCTTTTTTCTTTCCTTGTATAAAAAGTGGTTTTACCATGAAATATATGTTGTTTAGTGTCCAAACATTGCAAATTATTATTGTTCTGACAATAGAAAGTATTGTGTCATTAGGCATTCTGATTTGAGTAGTAGTAAATATGTCTTATTTTCAGCTGTAACCGGAGTCATCGCCAAAGATAAGTTATCCACATTTACGTTCAGAAATTATGAAAGTTATCTGCAATTGTTTAAATGAATACCTTCAACGCTTTATGCCAAGCTTTATGTTAACGTAAATGCTGTTCTGGAGGTTGTATATTTTTAATATACATTTCCGCTGACCTTTTTCACCCTCGCCTGTATAAAATGGAACTCGCCATTTCATTTTATATTAATTCTTTTTATATCCAGTATATGTCACTTAATTTTCTACACCACAGTCTAAATTTATCCTATTTGAAAGACAAGAAAGCCAGTCTCTCTTGTACTGAGATTTTTAGTGTGGCTGTTAATCTGGTAGGAGAGAGCCCACGTCTGTCATTTTAGATAATGAATATTTTTCTCTCAATTGAAATTCTTTTCTTTTACCCTCTACGAAAATATTTAGTGCATTAATGATTAGCTCCTTTATACATTTCTGCCCACCGTATGTGCGCAACTGGATGGCTTCATAACCAAGTGATTTTCAATGTCAAATACTATATAGTTTGTATTTGAACACGTCAGGAATTTTCCGGCTTATTACCTCTACCAACGAAGTTGGAATGAGGTTATGTTTTACCCCCTGTTTGTGTGTTTGTTAACAGCTTCATGGCCACAATTGTAATCTTAGAGTAATGAAACTTGCAGGGATGAAGTGTTATGCTAAAGGCTGAAAATTATTAAATTTTGGAAGGTCTAGGTCAAAGGTCAATGTCACGGCCAAGCAAAATGTCCAATTCACGTAATCAGCCATAAGTTTGTACATCGTTGTCACAGAGATTTCAAATCTGGTTTATATTTGAGAGTATAAAAATCCACTCCAATTAATAAATGTTAAGGTCAAAGATCAAGGTCGAGCAAAAGGTCAAGAAATAAGATGCTGCGACGGAGGTCTGCGCTCTACTGAGTGCCCCTCTAGATTTCCTTTACTGTTCCTGCAGAATTACCTCTGCTGCTTTGTCAACGAGCTGAAGGAAATATACCGCCGAAAAAGAACAAAATTGCCAGCCTCACATCTCTCACTTGGTGTAAAAGTGATTTTTTTCCTATGATTTCTCTTAATTCACCATTCTCATGTCCCAGACGCAATGGTCATCTCGTCCAACTACACTTTCACATTGGTAGGTAGCATATTCGAAATCTCTCTCTCTCTCTCTCTCTCTCTCTCTCTCTCTCTCTCTCTCTCTCTCTCTCTCTCAAACTTTCTACCCACGTTCAGTTTTATAAGAATTCAAACTTATCAGAGTTATACCGAAGACTCATTAATCTTCCTCCGAAACTTTAGTTTATTTTTTGAGTCTTGCCAAACGAATATTTTCTTCTCTCCGTTTGAAAAATTGGTCATCGTAATAGCCTTGTTCCGTAACAGTCTTTGTTCCTGTATTAGGTTCTCATTGTAATCTGTGGTCTTTGTTGAAGAGACATTATATCTTTACATTGTGATTCGATATCAGGTTGACATTTTTAAAGAAATACATTTACAATTTTTACAATTTATAGTATTTATATACATCATGATTCATTTGTGCGAATATTTTTTTGATTAACATATATTTACAATTGCACATTTTGCTATTCATTTAAATGTGTTTTTGAATTTAAAGTTCTTATTAATGCTTAATATTGTTTATATTTTCTTGTATTTTAATCTCCATACCCTGAAAGATATTTTGTTGAACCTTTTTATTCGTTTCTTATCTTACTTTTCCAGTTGAATTTATATATATTTAGTATATTTACATACACATATACACTCTTCTCATCCTCATGACTAAAGCTTTAGAAGTGCATATGAAACTATAAGTGTTTTGTGCAGTTTAATATATATGTATAAACAGTATACAGTATATATACTGTATATATATATATATATATATATATATATATATGTGTGTGTGTGTGTGTGTGTGTGTGTGTGTGAATTTTTTTTTGACAAAATGCCTTCATCCTAGCAGGGGATGGCTCCATTGAAAAATACCAAGAGTCACTGCTATTTTCATCCTTTATGCTAAGCGAGACATAATTTGCTCATGAGAGTAAAGTTGGGACAGTGGGGGATTAAGAGAGAGAGAGAGAGAGAGAGAGAGAGAGAGAGAGAGAGAGAGAGAGAGGGTGTGTGGTGGTGTGCCCGGCTCATGTCTGACCATGACTTTAGCACCGGCCGAAAGGAATTTTGACGACACCTTGCGCCCGGATGTTGACCTTGAGGAGACTTGGTGCCATGAGCAACGGCTAGATCTCTCTCTCTCTCTCTCTCTCTCTCTCTCTCTCGTTGCCTGCAGGTCAAAGGCTGTTTCATGTCCTATGAAATTCATTGAGTTGTTTTTATGAAAACTGGTCTTTTGTATCATCAGTATTACAATTGCCCTTGAAAAAAAAAGAAAATATAATCTGTAATTGTCATGAATGTTTTTTATTTTCTCTTGCGAACTTTAAAAACGCCTTTATACCATGAATCCCCCCCTCTCTCTCTCTCTCTCTCTCTCTCTCTCCCTCTCTCTCTCTCTCTCTCTACAGCGAATAGAGTCGGCTTTGTTCAGTGAAATTGGTGACGGCGAACCGAAACCATTAGAGCTGCTTCCTCTACCCCTGAAGGTTCCGAGCTATGCATCTTAATCTAGCTCGAACCCGACGCTAAGATCCGTGCCTAGTATTCGGTGTTACATGTTTTGATGTAGCTCGCTGGGGATAAACCACGCGCTGGCTGGTATTGAAGGGTAGATCGGTCTCTGGGGTTTTATTGTCGTTTCTTCAAGGTTTGTAAGTTTAATGTGGTCTTTTGAGGTATTGGGTGTTTGTGGTTGTATTACCAATAATTATTACTTTTGTAGTGAGACTTGTGTTATTATTATTATTATTATTATTATCAATTATTATTATTATTATTATTATTATTATTATTATTATTATTATTATTATTATTATTATTATTATTATTGTTGTTGTTGTTGTAAAGTCTTTTTCTCTAGAATTGGTTATTGCAAAAAAAAAAAAAAATAAATAAATAAATCTGGTATTGCTACAGTTGTAATACAGTATCACAATCTCTAGTTTTGTAAGCTTATAGAGGCGCTCTTGAACCAATAAGACCCTTTCGATTTACAAGCATTACCAGTCTATAACACTCAATTGTCTTTCCATGTCTTTCTGACCTCCTTTCATTAAAGCTTGTGTTCATTTTCCAGGAACCTATCATCCGTCATTCTTTTCTACCACAATTCCGATTTATTTTTTCGCCTTTAGGAACGTTCTTACAGATTTTCCTCATTTCATGCTATTATTTTTGCTTCACCTGCGCAGGATTAACCACTTTTCTAGGTCACTATCGTTAAAAACTGCCTTCCAACTACCAATATCTTTACTGTTTTCATTTTAAACTTCATATTTATTGATTACATATGTTCAAAAGCTTAGTAAGAACTACTGTAATATTAAACAACATCTAGTAACTTTATCATTGTATTTTTTAATCGTAGATTTTCTTAAACTCAGTATCTGTAATACATACAGTAGGTTATTCTTTTCAATGAGAATTCTTCTTCAATTTGTATCATTATGAATATTTGACACAAATGTTATTTGTCCAAGTACATACTGCTCCTCACTGTCATTCATGTACACTTTTCTTTCATTTTCAATACATGCCTCTTCATGATACTGTAAGTAATATCCTACTATAGTAGTTATCATATTTTTCTCTGACATTTTGTCTTGTAAAATGGAAAAAAATATTACCCAACCCTTAATGGATGCAAGATGCACTCACTTCATCACTTTATTGCAATGGTCCCACCATCTCTTAACATCTTTATACTGGTTCTATCAACACCTATGACCTTCTCATTAATAATAGTTTTCACGTCAATTTCAAATTTATATTTAACTCCATATCTCTTATCATCCAGTCCTTCCCGTCATTGTTATTCAACATTACACCGAAATTCCCTCTTCGTAATTTCTCTCGCCAAAGCTTCTATTAATTTTGATCAACATGACAGGATCCAGTTTATCGATTCTCCCATTTTAATTTCATCTTTGTTTTTCAATAAATCAGTCATAAATTAAGACAGATAGTAAATGGAAAGAAAATGGGGGATGCTGATTACGAAGACATGGATACCACGTTTTTAAAGGATGGAAATTTATACGGATTAGGAAAGGTAGACGTTGGTAAAAAAGGGTGTATCTGGTCGGAAAAGTTTGCTGTCAACCAACTGAGCAATTACTGGGATTGTTGATCAGCATAGTAAGTGTTGATTGTTGTTTGGCTAATGTTATAGAGGCTTCTTTATTGAGGGGCAAAGAGCTACCTTACATTATGATAACAAATTTATTTTTAATTCAACGAAAATAACGTGTTTAAGACAATATCTGTATGAAAAATTTAGTTATTTTTGACAAGCATGAAAGGAAATCTGAAGAAGTTAAGACGGGGATGTTGCTATTGATAAGTCGGTTTTGATAATAAGGGATAACCAATCCGGCCAGTAAGGTAGACAAATCAACAGTCCAATATATGTCAGATAAAATGAGATTTAGAAAAAAAAAAAAAATAAAACATTGATATGCATCTCTTGGAAGAAAATTTTAGTTTAGTTATTCTATAAACTCAATTTTAGAATTTAAAGGAAAGAAGGAAAATAGGTAGGGATAACTTTTAAAGATATTCAGGTTTTCTTAAATGTAGATTTCTCACTTTACTAAGCTTATTAGATAGATAGGCAGAGATTAATAGCTTGTGTGTGATAGAGATACTGAATGTTCTTTTCATATTCTAGATTATTTTAATCACATAGGTACCGAGTTATTTTCGTCGATTGTTATTGTTATAGTAATCGCGTTTCATTATTATTTTATACAGTTATTACAATATTTTCTAATCTTACTTTATTATTCACTTCATAAAGTGTTATATTGATGATAGTTCCGTTAATGGTATCGCGTTTAGGCGTGTTTTTTAAGCTGTATCAGTAATATATTCACAAGTTAGATTTTAAATTTACAGATTATGTATTTTCGGGAATAGACGATAGAATATTTGTTTTCTCCCATTTTCTTTGATGAATGCTATTCAGATTATGATTTCGAAAATGAGGTATTATGTGTCAATTGCCTATTTATATTTTTCAAAAATTATCAGACTGATTTCAAGTTCATTTATAAACGATTTCTTGAAGGACTTAAAGACGACATGTTTCACTGGGCATTTTGGTGCCTATATTTTTCTTATATGGGTTCAGTGTTTTCGGGAATATTATATATATATATATATATATATGTGTGTGTGTGTGTGTGTGCGTGTATAAATACATACATACATATATATATATATATATATGTGTGTGTGTGTGTGTGTGTGCGTGTATAAATACATACATACATACATATATATATATATATATATATATATTATAATATACTGTATATATAAAAAATATATATTATGTAAATATATACTGTATGTATATATTCATATATGTTTTTACTCTTGTGCCTTTCCTCTTAAGGGTTCTCGAGCCAGCAATTATTTGAGTCGGGGATCCTAGCCTCACTCCCTGCATCGTGCATGATCAAGTACTTATGTGCCGAAAGCGTATGTGTCATTTCATAGTGGTCACCCATTCAAGCACTAACCATACCCAACTGAACACAAGCATTCATCAAATTAGAAAGGCAAAACAAAGAGTGACTGGAGCGTTATATAACCTGTTCCTGCCTCCCGTCGTTACTCTTGTAATGTTGTCTCGTGCGAGGTGGTGAAATTGACCACAGTGCACAAGTGTTTTGCATGTTAAATATCTATGTTTTGGGCGCGTAACTGCATGCAATCCGCATGATAACAAAATGATTGCGTTAACTATCAAGCCGATAGTCTGTAAAGACTACTTGTTGGGGAATTTTATCATCAGTTTTATTGTTCAGCCCAACTTTTTGGCACGGAATCACACACTTGCGTGGGTGATGTATATGCCGACTACTGTACTTATTATTTTTGGGCTTGGCCATAGAAGTCTTAACTTTCTGGGTCTTATCTAGGCTTTTAAGAAGTATATATATATATATATATATATATATATATATATATATATATATATATATAAGTAAAGTTGTGTGTGCATAATTTATGTATGCGTGGGTGAAATTAATGGTTTCATTGCCGCAATTAGTTTTAAACATCTGGTTTTCACCAACGTAAGGATAATTTATGAACTTTTATGGATTTGAATACGAAAGGGAAAATATATACGTTTATATTTTTAGCACTTAACGAATCGGGGAAAAATAGCTTAAAATCAAAGTTTCGCCCTGCAATACTTGTTCCGATATGCTATTGTGTTTTAAATCAGGCTTTTACTCCCCAATATGATTAATTGTAAAAAAACGATGGTGATTCTATAAGATTAAAGGTATTTTTGTGTACACAATCTTACATTTACCCCAAAAAGAAAGCTATAACTTTACGGTAGCTCTATATAATTATTATTATTACTAGCCAAGCTTCATTTATAATTGGAAAAGCAAGATGCTATAAGCCCAAGAGCACCAACAGGGAAAAATATCCCAGTGAAGAAAGGAAACAAGGAAATAAGCTATATGAGAATTAATGAAAAATCAAAATTAAATATTTTTGAAATATTTTGCCAGTTTAATGTCATATACTTATGGAAAGTGTAAGGTGTTATATTTTAGAAATTTATTTTTTTTTCAGTAAGTTTTGAAATTTTTTTCGAATTGCTTTTTCTAGTTGATTTTCAAAATGAGGTTGGTTCTTCGAGTTCTAAATGTTGCAGTACCACTCCCTTCCTTTCCTAGTAAGTTATCGGCAGCGGTGACGGTCACACTGAGTGCCTTAGGCAGGCGAGTAGGAAAGCAAGTAGGCTGTAGGCAAGTGCTTCTTCTTACTCCTCCTGCCACCGACGTCTCCTGGAAGAGAGAAAGAGTCATTGAAGAAGCTCAACGCGCCATTACAGCAAGGGCCTTACCACTAAGATTTCCCGGCGTCAGTAGCAATCATGGAGAGAGAGAGAGAGAGAGAGAGAGAGAGAGAGAGGGGGGGGATGGGGCTTTTGAGGGAGGGGAAAATATTGCCATATTGCGCAGTTGCAGATCATTACCCCTTTGACCATGACCCTTGCTGACTCTTGTGGTCCTTCCTTCAGTATGTGGTCACCGCCGCCGCCTTCTTCCATTCTAACACCCTGTGCTTTCCTGTCTTCCTGCTGCTGCTGCCGCCTCCCGCCCTTTTCGTTCCTCCTGCCCGCCAAACTTCGCAACCATCACGCCCCATCGCATGTCCTCAACTCAGGCTCTCGCCATGTTTACAGGCTCGTGTTTTTTCACAAGAATGTCATTACTCCTGTGAAAAAAAATGTTTTGGGAAGGATTCTCTCTCTCTCTCTCTCTCTCTCTCTCTCTCTCTCTCTCTTTATATATATATATATATATATATATAATTTCAATATGTAATATTTGGATTTCTTGAAAACCCCTAGAAAAATGATAGGATAAAAAAGCTCAAGACCTAATATGTAAATTTTTAGAAGCCACTAATCACACAAACAGTGAGAATTTCGTTTGCAATGAAGGAGAATAGGATTCTTTTCAATTTGCAACAGGGATGACTCGCCAAGATAAGGCGCCAGGTGGTTTCATCATGGGTAGCCACGTGGAAGAGGTCTTTGTTGACATAGGTTTCGGTCTGGCCCTTTTCTTGTTTTTGTGTCCGCCGACAGTGGTCCAGTTGTTGTAGGGTATTATGCAACTGGAGTAGGTCGCGTATTTTTGGCCTCTGGCCT
>NC_090765.1:35693309-35698309 GCF_036898095.1 Palaemon carinicauda
AAGAGGTAGACGTGGTAGCGGTATTGTCCGTCACAAGGTTGAATGGGGGAAGAAAGCTGTTGAATTTTGCCATTGGAAGGGAAAGTAAAACCAGGATACTGAAGGGGCAGGTGGGAACGGGAGAAGGCATCGGGTACATGAATGAAAAGGGGAAGTGGTGTAGTAAGGGGGTTAGTGATTATTATTATTATTATTATTATTATTATTATTATTATTATTATTATTATTATTATTATTATTCAGTATTTATTATTTATTATATTTATTATTTATTATGTTTATTATATCTTTTATATTTATTATTTATTAAGTATTATTTATTGTTTATTATTTTATTATTATTTTATTATTATTATTATTACTTGCTAAGCTACCACCCTAATTGAAAAAGCAAGATGCTAGAAGCCCAGGGACCCAACAGGGAAGATAGCCCAGTAAAAAAAGGAAACAAGGTAAAATCAAATATTTTAAGAACAGTAACAACATTAAGATAAATATTTCCTATAAAATCTTTGACAAAACAATTGGAAGAGAAATTAGATAGAATAGTGTCCTGGAGTGTACCCTCAAGCAAGAATGGAAGTGATAAGGGAGATATCATATTACTTTCTAGGCATCATATTGTATTTTATATCCATGCTCTGCAGCAGTTAGACGTTATCTTTGTATACTACTGTAGTGCTAAATAAAAATATAGCATGATTGGCATTAAGACACTACAGTTTTTCATGTTAAAAGAATGTTAGCTACCTTGTGCAAAGTTTGGTGGTAGGATGGTGCAAGATGCTAGAAAATGTGATCATGCTACACGGCAGTTTTTCATGTAAAAAAAAATGTTAGCTACCTGGCATTAAGAGACTACAGTGTTTTTTATGTTAAAAATGTTGGCTACCTGGCATTAAGACACTACAGTTTTTCATGTTAAAAGAATGTTAGCTACCTGGTGCAAAGTTTGGTGGTAGGTTGGTGCAAGATGCTAGAAAATGTGGTCATGCTACACTGCAGTTTTTCATGTAAAAAAAATTGTTAGCTACCTGGCATTAAGAGACTACAGTGTTTTTTTATGTTAAAAATGTTAGCTACCTGGCATTAAGAGACTACAGTTTTTCATGTTAAAAGAATGTTAGTTACCTGGTACAATGTTTGGTGGTAGGATGGTGCAAGATTCTAGAAAATGTAATCAGGTTACACTGTAGTTTTTCATGTAAGAAATCGTTAGCTACCTGGTGTTAATAAATGTTAGCTACCTGACATTAAGAGACTACAGTTTTTCATGTTAAAAGAATGTTAGTTACCTGGTACAATGTTTGGTGGTAGGATGGTGCAAGATGCTAGAAAATGCGATCATGTTATACTGCAGGTTTTCATGTTAAAATAATGTTAACTACTTGGTGCAATGTTTGTTGTTAGGATGGTGCAAGATGCTAGAGGGTATCATGTCACACCGCCTTTAGTTTGGAATACAAATACTACACAGCTGAATGGAGCAGCAAGAGTCACACGTGCTCTCTGCAAGGGAGTAAACGTTGTGGGTGTTTGTTGACCTTGGAAGCGATAAAGAGGAGAGATGGATTAACTGGGGTGGCAAATGAAAACAGGAAGTAGAGGGGAAATGGATAAAATTGATGATGGCACATGAATGGAGATCAAACGAGTTCAGTTGTCCTTTTTTTTATTTAATTGGCATGTTTTGCCTTCTTTTTAGGTATCTTGCATGCAGTTTTTTTGTATTATGTACTATTAAATTGCCGCGATGGACATTGCTAAAAATATATCAAGGTTGAGCTACAATATATTTTTATGGTAGGGTATTTGCCGGGAATAAGATTCCAAAGTAATGATTTGTATGTTTTCGCTATGGGGAATAATCTTTTCTGTTCATTAAATGTGATTGATTAGGAACCGAATTATTTATCGTTGGACATATAAATATATGGAACCGAATTATTTATCATTGGACATATAAATATATGTATATGAGGCCCCGTACATTTCTAGTATTTTAAAAATATTGGGAGGAAAGATAATTCAAATGTCTGCCCGATTACCTTTCCCACGTACTATACGAAACGGTGAAGATGAAATCATCATGATTTACATAAGTATTTTAATTTTTTCCTTTATTTTTCTGAACATCTCGTGCTTCAATGATTTTAACACACATATACACCTATTTAAATATGATTAAGAACTGGATTTTGTATTACACACACACGTAATATTATATATATATATATATATATATATATATATATATATATATATATATATATATATATATATATATATATATGTGTGTATGTGTGTGTGTGTGTGTGTGTGTGTGTGTGTGTGTGTGATTATTTATACTTTTAAAATGTGATTTAGAAAAAGAATCAATTTACCTTACGGATATGAGTTGCTTATCATCATATTTATGTATATATTTATTTGTGTGGTTGTATTGAATGAATCTGTGTGACTGTTTACGACTTAAATATTCAATTTAAAAATCTTTTAGTTTAAACTGGCTTTTTTTTTGTGAACCCTTTCAGGCCACAAAAGAAATTTGTTTGTATTATTTTTCTTTGTTTTTTACTATTAACTCAATTTGCTAAATGAAATTTATCGTTCTATACGAAGTGTTGTGTAACGCATAATTTATAAGTTTGAGAAAAAAAAAGAAATTCTAGATTTTCTGTTATAAGAATAGATTCACTTTTTTTTTCGTTTATTGGCTTGGCTTTATTGTCCCATGATCTCTTGATAACGAATGGCAATAATGGCAGCCGGTACTTCGAACTGGTGAGATTTACTCTGCCACCGTCTACGCCATTCTCGCATCATTAAGAAATGCAATCATGGCGTTGCCCTTCGGCCCTGAACTTGATCAAACAGCTGTCAGTCGAGGCTTTGGATTTATATACCGAAAGTATATTACAGGGACCGATACTATATTACAGGGAATGCATTTAGGTCGTCTGCCCTCAAGAGAAGTTTTTCTATACGCAAAGAAATCGGTGTTGTTAGAAGTTGATTTTTTTTTTTTCATCGATTACTTTTGGGACAGGATTGCGTTATTTGTGAGTCAGCTGTGAGTAGGGTTTTGGTTAATTTTCCCTTATTTTTGGGCTGTTTTGAATTAGATTTGGGTTAGTGTTTGGTCAGTTATGATACAGCTTAAAACAACTTCATCAGGAAACAGCTTCCCTTTGAGAGGTATTGTCAATAAAGTTCCTTTAAGGCTTTGGAATTCCTTTGACAGGATTGATTGTCCTTTGCAGCCTCCCTATATAGGCCCTAGTGGCCTTGTTACAATTTTCTCTCCATTTTGCTTTGCATCCATTTCCTTCATAACCTACTGCATTTCAAATTGTTTTGAGAGAGAGAGAGAGAGAGAGAGAGAGAGACTTAAGCCCCCCTGACACTTGCACGCATTCATGGCACGCACTGGCACGCATTGATGCGCGAACTCGCGTGAACGAGCCGTGAAAATGTCGTGAACAGTGCGGGAACTCGCGTGCCAGAGCGTACCAATGCGTGCCATGCGGGCCCAAAACTTTGAAATGTTTAAAGTTTGTGGCACGCATTGGCACGCACTAAATGGCCGTGAAATAGTCGTGAACGATGCGCCAACTGAAGTGAACTGGAGTGAACAGTGCGGGAACTGGCGTGAACTGGAGTGAACGATGTGGGAAGTGGCGTGAACTTTATAATGAAGAGAAACAAAAAAGAAACGAAAATATTAATGAAAAGGAAAGAAAAATAAACCTAATAAATTTTTATATTTGCTGTTTTAATGTGAAAAAAAAAATGATATCTTATTTCAAACTATTTCTATAACTTTATAATGAAGAGAAACAAAAAGGAAACGAAAAAAGTAATGAAAAGGAAAGAAAAATAAACCCAATAAATTTTTATATTTGCTGTGTTAATGTGAAACAAAATTATATCTTATTTCAAACTATTTCTATAACTTTATAATGAAGAGAAACAAAAAGGAAACGAAAAAATTAATGAAAAGGAAAGAAAAATAAACCTAATTAATGTTCATATTTGCTGTTTTAATGTGAAAAAAAATTATATCTTATTTCCAACTATTTTTATAACTTTATAATGAAGAGAAACAAAAAGGAAACGAAAAAATTAATGAAAAGGAAAGAAAAATAAACCTAATAAATTTTTATATTTGCTGTTTGAATGTAAAAATAAAATGATGTCTTATTTCAAACTATTTCTATAACTTTATAATGAAGAGAAACAAAAAGGAAACGAAAAAAAAAATAATGAAAAAGAAAGAAAAATATAAACCTAATAATTGTTTATATTTGCTGTTTGAATGTAAAAATAAAATGATGTCTTATTTCATGCACACACTTATTTTCCTCTATTACCAATCAAGACCCAAAACTTTTGTTTTAAATAAAAATGAACTGAAAAATAAACCCAAGAAATTTTTAAGTTTGCTGTTTGAATGTAAAAATAAAATGATGTTTTATTTCATCGACATACTTATTCTTCTTTATTACCTTAAAATGAAGGGCAAAACAAATTTTTTTCTGTTTGCTGTTTTAATGTAAAAATAAAATGATTTCTTATTTCAACACACTTTTTTCTCTATTACCTTAAAATCAACAGCCTAAACCTTTTCACGTTTGCTGCTTTTAATGTTAAAATAAAATGCTTTCTTAATACTTGTACATATTTTATGTCTGCTATTTATATGTAAATCAAATGCTTTCTTATTGAAACAAAAATAAAGGGCAACAAAAAATACAAACGAAAAAGATACGTTATTTCTCCTCAATGCAATGGTGTCTCTGACAGAAAGCATTGTTGTCTCTTCCGAAGCCAATCCAAGAATGTCCTCGGGTTGGAGAAGCCCCGTTTTTATATGGAGTGGCCAATTCGTGAACTGGCGTGAACGATGCGGAAACGATGCGGAATGATGAGGGAACTCGCGTGAACGTGTCGTGAACTTCTCGTGAACTACGCGTGCCAATTCGTGCCATCGCGTGAAC
>NC_090765.1:35705809-35743359 GCF_036898095.1 Palaemon carinicauda
AGAAATGGGGAATGGAAAAATACTTATTGTTGAAATTTTTAATATGAAACATTATATGTAATATATTACATTGTCTCTTCAAAGAAAATGTTATCATTAAGAAATACTTGAACATAAAGGCTTTAAAAATCTTTTATGTAACCATTATCTTAATACTTGATGACTATAGCAATCTTTGTAAAGGCATACTGTTATTCAATGAAGAAATACGAGGATTTAAGTCACAAGGAAGACGAATGAAATATAAATAATTAAAGGGATAGTCACGGCCATCCTTATAGCTCTTTCATTGGCCATTTTTAAACCAAGAAGTGAATAGGAAATCAGTGATAAAAAACTAAGTGACCGAAATATTAGGTTCTCCAACAGAAATATTCCGCCGAAAATATGTGTAGCGTCCTTGGAGCTAAGATTGAGTAAGGCAATCTGGTAATATTCCCTTGATTGCAGGATTCATAGACTATTTAGATTTTTATTCTAATGTTACTGTTCTTAGAATATTTTATTTTTCCTTGTTTCCTTTCCTCACTGAGGTATTTTCCCTGTTGGAGCCCCTGGGCTTATAGCATTCTGCTTTTCCAACTAGGGTTGTAGTTTAGCAATTAATGATAATAATAATATTCAATGACTTCCTCCAAGACTTAAGATGCTGTAAAAGCTTTGAGATTTTTGAAGAGGAAAGTAAAACACCTACGAAGAAACTTGAGAGATGCCTATTGAAAAACAACCGTGATATTATAGACTGTTAACTGTCAAACCAATGGAGGGTTAGAGGATAGTCTCCAGCATTAATCAAAGAATGGTATTTTTAATCGAATAGTTGAATCGGAGAAACTTTGTAAATTCAAACTTAGCAATTCTTTTTATAGTTTATATATGAAATATCTGTTTTGATGTTAATGTTTTTAAAATATTTTTGTTGTTCATTACTTTTCATATCGTTTATTCTTTTCCATATTTCCATTCCTCGCTGGGCTATTTTTCCCTGTTGTAGACCTTGGGCTTATAGTATTTTGCTATTCCAAGGGCTGTAGCTTAGTGATAATAATACGTATTTTAATCTATAGAATAACGCAGGTATCTCTCTCTCTCTCAAGATATCTTCATGGTAGCATAACATGTATATCTATCTGTCCATAATAAATTGATTGCTAATAACCTTAACGCAAAAAAAGTCTTCATCTGCTGCGGTAATTGGAGTCACGCGTCACAAACTGCCTAACATCACTCTCAAGTTTTGGATGATAATAGGCACCTCGGTCAACAGGGGCACCTGGCTAACTGTGGATGATGAGTGGTCCAAACTTTATGATGAGAGACGATACCACTTCTCGTCTACCCAGCCCCCTGCCCCTTCATAGGAAGTTCTGTCAGCCTATAATAGCGTGAATTTTCCAACTTATTGAAATGATGGAGGTGGAAATTATTAGGATAGCTTGTTGGCCTTTTAGAAATCACTGCCGATGCCAAATTGGCCATTATCTGAAAAAGACTTGAATCGTCATTATCAGAAAAAGACTTTTCCATACTGTTTACTGAATTATCTAGTATCTGGAAAAGACTTAATCACCATTATCTGAGAAAGACTTATCTATACTGGTTACTGAATTATACAGTATCTGTAAGAGATTTATCTATAATGGTTACAGAGTTTCAAAATTAATCAATATCTGGGAAAGACTTGCCTCAAATTCGCCAATATGGGAGAAAGACATCTATGCCGGTTACAGAGCAATTAAATTCGCCTATCATGAGAAAGACTTATCTATACTGGTCACGGAGCAACCGCATTTGTCAATATCTTATAAAGACATCTCAATTCACCAATATATGAGAAAGATTTATCAAATTCGCCAATATCGGAGAAAGACTTGTCTCAAAGTCGCCAATATCGGAGAAAGACTTATCTCAAAGTCGCCAATAAGGGAGAAAGATATCTCATAGTCGCCAATATCGGAGAAAGACTTATCTCAAAGTTACCAATATTGGAGAAAGACTTATCTCATTGTCACCAACATCGGAGGAAGACTTATCTCAAAATCGCCAACATCGGAGAAAGATTTATCTCAAAGTTACCAATATTGGAGAAAGACTTATCTCATTGTCACCAACATCGGAGGAAGACTTATCTCAAAATCGCCAATATCAGAGAAAGACTTATCTCAAAGTTACCAATATTGGAGAAAGACTTATCTCATTGTCACCAACATCGGAGGAAGACTTATCTCAAAATCGCCAATATCGGAGAAAGACTTGTCTATACTGGTTACGAAGCATCATCGTTTAGATTGTGAACACTTGCATTAAATATCCAGAAAGGGGTGTGATCAAATGCAGTAAATGTTGTTACGGGAAATCGTTTATTCAATAATGTCAACAACAGGAACTTGTTATTCCATCAGAATTGTGTCCGAAATAACTCGTTTTATCCATAATTTTTTATATTTGACAAGAATATTTTTATTCGAATCTAAGTAAATATGGACCCAATTTTGGGGAAACTTTGCTCAGCTTAACGGGTAAACTAGAGATAGAAAATATAACATAGAATATGTCTAACTAAAGGGGCACTCAGTAGAGCGCAGACCTCCGCCGCGGCAGCTTTTATCACTACCTTTTGCTTGCCCTTAACCTTTGACCTTAATATGTATTAGTTGGTGTGGATTTTCATACACTCAAATATGAACCAAGTTTAAAGTCTCTGGGACAATGATATCCAAACTTATGGCTGATTACATGAATTGGACATTTTGCTTGCCGGTGACCTTGATCTTCCAAAATTTAATCATTTCCAGCTCTTTATATAACAGTTGATTCTTGCAAGTTTCATTAATATACGATTAGAATTGTTGCTATTCACAAACAAACACGCAGACAAACAATCAGGGGGTAAAACATAACCTCCTTTCAACTTCGTTGGCGGAGGTAAAGATCAATTTAAAGGTAAATCTGTAAGTATACCATTACATTTCTTTTTAACGACTTCATTTTCCCTATCATTTTCTAATTACTAACATAATGATATATGTTAGGCATAAATCTAACGAAATCACATGACATTTTATATATTTAGACGCAAAAATATTGGTACATTTCTGTTACTTTATAGCAGGGGTTTTATATATTAGAAATTGGTACAGTTACGAATTCTTTTACCTACCATTTTCTAAGTACTAACATAATGATATCTGTTTATCAGTTTTGCATGTCGGCATAAATCCATCGGGATCACATTACAATTTTTATGTTTAGACGCACAAATAATCGTAAATTTTTTTTACTTCTTATCAGATTTATTATATATTAGAAATTGGTACAGTTACGAAGACTTTTCAGATCATTTTCTAAGTACTTACATAATGATCTCTGTTTATCAGTTTTGCATGTCGGCTTAAATCCATCGAGATCACATTACAATTTCTATGTTTAGACGCACAAATATTCTTACAATTCAGTGAGGTCTTAGTAGGGTTTTTATGTATTGGAAGTTGTAGCAATTATTATTATTTTTACTAGCTAAGCTACAACCCTAGTTGGAAAAGCAAGATGCTATAAGCCCAAGGGCTCCAACAGGGATAAATAACCCAGTGAGGAAAGGAAACAAGAAAATAAATAAATGATATAAGAAGTAATGATAAATTAAAATAAGATATTTTAAAAACATTAACATTATAACAGACATTTGATATATAAATTATAAAAGGGCTTATGTAAGCCTGTACAACATGAAACATTTGCTGCGAGTTTGAACTTTTGAAATTCTACGGATTCAACTACCCGATTAGGAAGATCATTCCACAACTTGGTCACAGCTGGAATAAAACTTCTAGAGTACTGTGTAGTATTGAGCCTCATGATGGAGAAGGCCTGACTATTAGAATTAACTGCATACCTAGTATTACGAACAGGATGGAACTGTCCGGGAAGATCTGAACGTAAAGGATGGGCAGAATTATAAAAAATCTTATGCAAAGAAGACTTTCTCGTGTATTCCTCATAGTTTTTTTATATGCTGTATTTCTGGGCCGAAATGATTATTTGCTGTCTTTCTCGGCAAATCAGATAATTTGTTTTCGCAACTCCCGTCAAAACTTGACTCATCTGCTCTATTGAAAGAGAACACTCCCTCCTCCTCCCTCCACCCATTAGGCTCCTCTTTTTTTTTTTCACTCTTTCCCCACCCCGAAAGATATAATTCACTCCCATTTTTCGGCATATGGCCTGTACATATTTTCAAGAAATAAAAAAAAGATTTAAGCAACCACATTTTACGTTTTCATTCTCTTCAGGTCTCTCGGTTTGACTATGAAACATAGTTTGTAAATATTTTTTTTCTTTTTTTGTAAATATTCTGGTGTTGAAATGTGTATGAAAATTAGATCTGTGTCCTCATCTTCCATTGTGTATGAGCCCTACGACTCAATACCATGAGAGAGAGAGAGAGAGAGAGAGAGAGAGAGAGAGAGAGAGAGAGAGAGAGAGAGAGAGAGAGATTGTGGAAGTATAGTTGAGAGGTAGGTTTTGTTGATGAAATAATTGAGGACGGCAGTGTCATTGGTAGCAGTCACTGATCTGTTTTTGTTGAATGTTTTATAGTATTTGAGAAACGTGGATTAATCGTGTTTTGATGATTGAACGAGGAAATGGTGAACGTTTGCATTTATAATTGTATTTGATCTTTAATTGAAATAATAAAATTGTTTATTGTCATTTGGGTGTGCTCATAGTTGTAATATGTTCGTTTATATGCCTTTTCACTTCTTTTATTATTATTTGACCCGCATTTTAGGCACACGAATAAAACTTCTCTTTGTGTTGACCACCTAATCAATGCAGCCCTCATAGCAAGTAGCGTGAGTCATTCCTGAGGCCAAAACAGCGGCAGCGAAAAAAAAAAAAAAAAAAACAGTTGAGTATTGTTACTACAGTACTCGTGTCTTTGGCTGCGCGTCGCCAAGGTTCATTGCGCTGGCAACTGCGATTTGCAATTCGACCTTATTGGCAGCGCTTACGATTAGCTGCTGCTGCTTCTTCTAGCCCTGTGTCTGCTTCTTTTCTACATTTTTTCCTTTTCTCCCTGTTCTTTCTTTCCACTCCCCATGCTACTGCTTATCGGCGGTGGCTTCGGCCATAACGCGTCTGCCATCTGCAACCGAACAGGTAATTGCCCGCCACAAAAACTAACAATATTGCCGCTGGCAACGAGCCTTTGAAGATCCTACAACTCTTGTTGCCACATTGGAAGAAGTTGAACATACCCCTCTCCCCCCCTCTCCAATCCTTTACCTCCCCCCTCTCTTTCTCTCCCCCCTCAGCGAGAGTTACAAATCATCGGCAGTTGCTTTTCATTTTGGATACTCTCCTTTCTCGTTATTGATATATTTGCTTTCGGATATGGAAAGATAAAGGGAATACTGACATGAACGAATTCATCTCGCTATTTCGGAAAACGAAGCGCGACGTCTGCTGCCTCGGTGCATTGCGAAGCATAGCTGCAGATTGGGTCCTCGTTGCATTTGCAGCTAAGTGGATTGTTTTGGGGGGGTTTGGACGTCGGGCCCAGGCAGGACCCATGGGCTCAGGGCTGGAGAAGGGGCGGTTTTGTATTTGGACGTCAGCTTGTGTGTATCTGGCCTATGTGGTCGCCACCTCACTCACGACTTAGCGGTTGCCAGAGAGGGACTCATTGGATGGGGGAGGGGGTTATGTCTTGTTATTTGGGAGGGTTTGGGGGGGGGGAGTAGCCGCTGTCTTCTTTTCTTCTTCTTCTTCTTCCTGGAAAATTAGCTAATGAGGGACGCGAGAAACAAAGTCATTGTTGTTGGTGGCAGCGGATATTCGATGATGATGATTATTGTTATTATTATTTGTAATTTGTTTTTTATAATCGGTATGAGAAGTTCTAACTCGAAAATATACATTTCGATCAAATAAGGACTATTGTATTAACAGAAAAGATTATAGTTATATGGATTGCATTGCATAACAGAGCCTCTAAAATATCCAACAGTGACTTTATGAACAAGAAAGAAAGACAGTTGTACCTATGTTTTTTTTTTGGGCGGGGGTGGGTGGATGGGTGGCATGTGGGTGTGAGGGTTGGACGTCCGAGTCTGTGCTGTTTGTGTCTAGCCGCAGTATCGCATGCGGCGAAGAAGCCGCCGCACAGGGAGAATGTCTCTCACCGTCCATTAGGCTGGTTAAGCAGTATGCGGTCGAGGTAATACTCCCTTAATGGCACGACTTAAATGTGCGTCACGACTTTCTTAGGGAAAATTTTCCAGGGGAACCACAATTTGCTGCTTTTGAGCGTTTTCCCTGAATAATTTCTGGATATTTAAATAATAAAAAAGGTGTTTGGTGTCCATACATTCCCCCACCTGCTGTTGGAAGCAAACATTATCCATTTTCAATGTTTCTATTTTTTCATATTTTTTAAAAGTTTTTTTACACAATGCCATGTGTAAATTACTTGAGATATGCCTTATTTTACACGTTGTCATGTGTAAATGTCTATGATATGCCTTATTTTACACATTGTCATGTGTAAATGTCTATGATATGCCTTATTTTACACATTGTCATGTGTAAATGTCTAAGATATGCCTTATTTTACACATTGTCATGTGTAAATGTCTAAGATATGCCTTATTTTACACATTGTCATGTGTAAATTAGTAAGATACGCCTTGTTTTACACTGTCATGTGTAAATGAGTAAGATATGCCTTGTTTTACACGGTGTCATTTGTAAATGATTAAGATATGCCTTATTTTACACGGTGTCATGTGTAAATGACTAAGATATGCCTTCCTTTACACGTTGCCATGTGCAAATGACTAAGATATGCCTTTCTTTACACGTTGTCATGTGAAAATGACTAAAATATGCTTTGTTTTACACGTCATGTGTAAATGACTAAGATATGTCTTATTTTACACGTTGTCATGATTTAATGATTAGGATATTCCTACTTTTCATGCACACACTTGTACTCAAAATTATTCTTCGTCCAAAAAATGTTTAATTTGTGAAGAACCATCTACTAGGATAAGAATCTTCCAAAATCCATTTTCTACCGAATTATTTGCATGTTTCTTTCGCTTACAGGCTTGCGTTTATGTTTATGCTTAGATTACAATATTTTTTCTTTCCCATTCGGATTTTAGTTGTTTAACAGCATATACAAGTGCTTTATTAAGTGGTGAGTTTCAGTATCTTCCTTTTGTTGAGCATTTTGGTCGTCCTGTACTCAAGATGGTCTTTCGTTTGGACTAAAGACAGCTTCATGGAATATCATTTCCACAGTAGCGATTACACTTCAAGTACAACTCTTTTGAGTTGAGACAACACACTTACCCACGTGCTCTCTCTCTCTCTCTCTCTCTCTCTCTCTCTCTCTCTCTCTCTCTCTCTCTTGCATACATATATAGATAGATAGATACAGAATTGTGTAAAAGATGGATTGTTGAGAACTATTAGCAGTTCCTATAATGGAAGTGAAACGTGTATAAAAAAATCGGGGAAGTGGCAATTTGTGTATGGAGAGGTACAGTAAATCACAAGAAGGACCATAGTTACATGAAGTAAAATTTGTGGTATAAGAAAATATTTCTTAATGGGGTGTAGAATAGTTTGAGTTTGTAGATTATGCAGTGTATAATGGGAGCGAATATGCTGGAAAGAAATGATATCGACAATTCAAGAGATGAATGGTTTGCTACTTAATGTGCATTAAAATGAAATAAAATGAGGGAGAAGTAAGGGGTTATATTTAAAGTGCTAAAAAGTCAGGGCTATAAGAAGATTTGGTCACACGAAAAAAAATGGCAATGATAGGTTGGTAATCAAGCTGTGTAATTAAAAAGATTTAGGTAGGATGAGAAAAGGCTGGCCTAGAAAAGCTTTTGATAGCGATTGTGAAACAGACATAAGGAAAATGTGGTAAACAGGATATGTGAGAATTTGTGCAATATGTTAATGAAAGGCGTAGTTTGTAGTTGAAGTATTTAATGCGCTGCTGGTGAGACAGTTAATGAAACCACATACAGATACGTATGTACGTATATGTGTGTTTATGGATGATTGTATGTGTCCCATGGTGGGATTCAAGCCCATGTACTGTTGTAAAGAGAGGCTCCCTTGATGACAGATGCTATTTAATGCACAGAGCTCCTTGTGAAGGGAGAAACGTATCACCGCAACCCTATGGAGATCGGAAAGTTGTAGATATAAAAAAAATGTACGTATATGGCGTATATGGCTATTATATTAAACACATGCACACGTATGTATATCTTTACATTCATGCACGTAATATGTGCGTATATGTCTATTGTTAGTCTTTTAATTGTTAATTAGTACTAAATGACAAATATTTAGTGAATTTTATTTCCAGGTGTTCATTTTAGAGATAGTAAAACAATATATGATTAAATTAGCAGCTATGCAATTTACGTGTGAAAATAATGGGGAAAGATGTTTTTCTTAAAAGTCCCTGGTAGTTCAGATGACGTGGAAAGGGGTAACATAATGATGCGGAGTCTGGTAGTCGGCAGGAATGTTTATGAAAGTAGTAGTTAGGCAGGGTTGAGTTGGAAAAGAAAGAAGGGAGGGGGCTTGGTTATGGGGGTGGGAGCGGGGGTGGAGGGGCGGTAATCTGAGATTTGGTGTCCCTCTTCATTGTCTAGTGTGAGGAGGCTGTATTCCGGTGTCCTATTGCATTTCTTCGCCAGGTCTGGCTGTTGGCCTGAGTGTCCCGCCGTTTGATATTAACTCTTCCTCTTCAAGCCAGTCTCGTTTAAGTCTTGCCACCGAATTCCTAATGCTCTCTCTCTCTCTCTCTCTCTCTCTCTCTCTCTCTCTCTCTCTCTCTCTCTCTCTCTCTCTCTCTCTCTCTCTCTCTCTCTCTTATACGTGTTTTTTTACTTAGAAAAGTAAACATTCCGTCTTGAAGATATTGCTGCTAGAAATTAAACATAATGATTTTTATCCCCCCTAGCTAATATTTTTTAAAGAAATCAGTTTCAAAATATTTTATATATATATATATATATATATATATATGTGTGTGTGTATTTATATATATATATATATATATATATATATATATATATATATATATATATATATATAATATTATATTTATTACACATAATACTGTTTATAGCATAGTAATAATTTAACCGATATTTCTAAACGCAATGGATGCATTATTTTCTCATGATCCCTTTCATCTAAACTCGGGCGTAATGTTATTTTTGTTATTTGTGATTTTGTTTATTATTAGGACTTGGAAAGTATGCCAGTCATGAAGAATAAAAAGAAATCAGTTCTTTTTAGTATAATGGATGTGGAAGTATGTTTGTCTTGTGGATTCCCTTCTTGTTTTTTGGGGGGTATTCGAACTCAAGCGTGGAATGTAGTAGTATTATTTGCATTTAAGCAGTAGATGCCGTGGCTCTTTGAAAATCGTGTTACTTTCGATTGAAGATCCAATGATTTACATTGTTTGGAAGCTTGAGATTAGAATTAAACTCACAAATATTTAAACACTACTAAATCACTCACAAATATGTAATTAAGAACTACTAAACCATTTTACCATATGGGGAAATTTAATCAGGTTCCATCAGAATATTTTCTACCCATCGAATATTATTAGTATATAATTTTTATTTCTTTTTTCTTTTAACATTTTCCCTTTTATATATATTTCCCGGTACAGAAGTGTTTTAGGGGAGTGTGTGGGGGCGGGATAAAGCATGGGAAATTCCACGGGGAAATAAACCCATTTCCAAGTTCTAGCTTCGAAATTGTGAAAGATATTCAAGGAACAAAATGTGGAGAATAGCAAGAATATGATTTGAAGAAATACATATAGCACGATTATAATTGATAGATAACGTTTCGGATTACACAGAATTTTTTTTTTTTTCAGAGCTGACAAATAATTTATCTATGATTTTTCCTGTATATATTTCCTAAAAGTATGTGTTCCTTAGCATTGTCCGGTTATGTGAAATTGTTAGATAAATGTATATTATATAAGATATCGCGAATTCTTTTATGAAATATTTTAGCATTTGTACTTGCGAATTTTGTTGTTTTCATTCTAGTCACTATCATCATTATCATGTTTTAGTATCTCTTTATTAGAAAAGATTATCGTGTAAGCTATCGAAGTATAAAGTCCTGTTGGTCACACGACTGCAACTACCAATATTATTATTATTATTAATGTGCAATTGTCGCTATGTGAGCTGTTATCGTGGTCTCTTATTCAAAGGAATTTATCTCCGATTTCTTCCATTGGTAAATTCGGCAGCACACGCTCCTTTGTGCCCCTCCTCCCCCATGGGTAAATTGGGTTTAAGTAGGGTGTAGGATAACTCATAGACCGATGAATAGGATCAGAATTGGGGTGTAGGATATCACTGAATTAGATGAATACGGTATAATGGTTCCACGTTGGGCAGCACATGGGGAGATCTACTCTGTTTCACGGGTGAGATGTGAGGGTAGTTTACAGGAGGTTGAAGTTACGATTACATCCTAGTTTAAACGTCTGCAATGGGAATGGGGTCGAGAAAGAGAGAGGGGAATAACGCAGGAACTTCGTGGTGGGTTATAGAGCCTTCCATGATGCGTGAGGATTGCACTGGGTAACATGGGTTTCGAAAAGAGCACAGGATGATTATCCTCTTTCGCATATAGTATAACCTTTTTCTTTTAGGTAACATGGGTTTCGAAAAGAGCAAAGGATGGTTATCCTCTTTCGCACCTAATATAACCTTTTTCCTATCACAGTTTTAGGTAACATGGGTCTCGTAAAGAGGAAAGGATGATTATCCTCTTTTGCACCTAATGTAACCTTTTTTCTAACACAGTTTTAGGTAACATCGGTTTCGAAAAGATCAGGATAATTATCTTCTTTCGCACCTAATAATATCTTTTTTCTATCACAGTTTTAGGTAACATGGGTTTCGTAAAGAGCAAAGGATGATTATCCTCTTTTGCACCTAATATAACCTTTTTTTTCTAACAGTTTTAGGTAACATGGGTTTCGAAAAGATCAGGATAATTATCCTCTTTCGCACGTAATATAACATTGTCCTGATATTTTCCTTTCCATAGCTTTTTTTCCATTTGCAAATCCGCATTCCTGTTTAATTCCTAGTTTATTATTGTTTTATCAGTCACGTCATCTGACATCCAGATCATCTCTAATATTGGTATTTATTTAGATTTTTTTTTCATTAAAGTCATGATCTATTTTATTTTATTCATAAATCACTGCAGGCTTTCCTTCTAGATGCATTCTATTTATAAACATCTGTAATTTTATTGAAGTATATACATAGCAAAATGTCAACTGTTGTATGGTTTTCATATTGATACAGAAGGGAATTAGCCGACTCCTTTCTGTGTTGATGTTTGTTGAGCTCCTAAAATTGTTGTATCCTAATTAAATTTGTAATAATTCAGTAAATTAGCATTTTATATGTTGATTTAAGAGT
The DNA here is from genome assembly GCF_036898095.1 of Palaemon carinicauda. Taxonomy (NCBI): domain Eukaryota; kingdom Metazoa; phylum Arthropoda; class Malacostraca; order Decapoda; family Palaemonidae; genus Palaemon; species Palaemon carinicauda. The sequence continues at coordinate 35,717,329 of NC_090765.1, forward strand.
TTTTTTAGTTATTTTTTATTTGTGCAGGAATTTTTTATGATATGTGACAGAATCTTGCATGAGTTTATAATTTCCTGCGAAAATTTACTCTCGGAAAAATGGCAGACAAAGAAAGGAAAAATTCTTTTCGAAAACTATATATATATCATCATCATCATCACCACAATCGTCTTGAAATCTCATTGAAAAGTCTTCTCTTGATTGAACAGAAAATTGAACGTTACATTTTAATTCTGGCAAGAAACATTCCAAGCTCGAAATCTTGGTTCACTATTGTCATTGTGGGAAAGTATTCCAGCCATTGTTTTCAGATCATGATTATGTTGCAAGACGACCAATTACTGCTTTGATAATAAATTTATAACAGTGGATCAAATCCTTATCAACTTCAAATGCATTCATTTAAACTAGTTTTAATTGTATCTATTCGTATTTTCTAATCGAAAGGTTCAATTGATATTAATTAGTATATGAACACTAAGTCATTGATCATTAAGGAGGAGTTTTCTTTCTAGTAATTACTAGTCATTACTAACTACTAGTTTAGTTATTACTAAGCCGTTCTCATTAGTAGCGAGGAATGTGTTTGGTGGACTTGATATTACATTCTATTTATGAAAATATGTAATTAAGAAAAGTCTACTTCTCTCTCTCTCTCTCTCTCTCTCTCTCTCTCTCTCTCTCTCTCTCTCTCTCTCTCTCTCTCTCTCTCTCTCTCTCTCTCTCTCTTTTAGTGGTTGCAGAGACGGATGTGAGGATATTGATTATTCCAGTAATATCCCTTGAAAAATTTGATAACTCTTGTTTGAATATTCCAAATCGCTCCATCTTCATTTTTCTAATATTTCAAGATTTAAAGTTATAGTTGATATATATATATATATATATATATATATATATATATATATATATATATATATATATATATATATATACTGTATATATATATTATACAATTATATATATTATATGGATTTAAGTCCAAAAGTTAGTTTCAGGACGGCCTCGATTACCGTGATAATAGTAACGTTGTTTATAAAACCATTTAGAAATCGTCTGAAGAATCGTCACAGGAGCACAGATCTTTCGAAATTTCGGCATTGCAATAATTTTAGTTTAAGACCAACAAGACGTGGTTTCGATAACCGGGGTGTGGTTCGCAAAGTATATGACCATGTTGACTTCAGTCAATTTCGTAAGGTTAACGTGAGAGAAGGGCATGACCTACTGTATATCAAAATAAAAGATATCAATTTTGATAGTTGAATTTTGACTTGTTTACGGATACATAAAAAAAAATTACGTTTAACATAAAACAGAAGACGGACGGTAAACTACGGGTAGTAAACGCCACGTTTATACATGCAAGATTAAGCCATTTTTATATATACATGGGTAAGCTAGTGGTGAGAGAGAGTGGCCACTGATGTATACGATGATACATCTAGATACACTGAAAACATATACATTTATACTATCTGCGTAGGACAACCAGAAATGTAACTTTCATTCTGATAATTCTTTTGAAATCCACTTCCTTTGAACTCCCTTAGACTACTATTATACGCTGGAATTATATCTAGTAGAATATTTATTTTTTAATGTGACAATACCATCCCTTTAAATTCGTTTACGTTCAAGAATCATGTGATTTGGTGTCTGGATGTTATCTAAGATCTGCAGCATGTGATAAAAAGGACGAGTGTGCAAAGGGATGCAGGCATCACCGCATCCAACAACACTGTTTTCTCTCACATCATAATTGCTGAAGAAGCTACTTGCAATATTTATTGAAATTAATTCAGAATCAGACTATAAATCATTTAAAACAAGATCATAAAACTCAGATCAGTCTGTGTTTATTGTTCTTTTTTCGGGTTTGATATTCTTGTCGAATTCTTTGGTCGTTCGTATTATGCATTCGAGAGTCAGGTGCAGTCCTTCAGTCGCCTGCTCCCGCCACTGACATGACTTCGAGACAAGAGTTTCGTAAACAAGTAGGAAACTTGACCTTGTGCTTGGTGCATATAACCTGTTTGATAAAAGTCAAATATTTTGGGAGGCTGTGTCCAACGCAAAAGAGATCTTTCGAGATTACCACTCTCATCGCTTTGTTACTTGTCGGTTCCTTCACAGCTGTATGTATGTATGTATAGATTTGTGGTGTAGTGTACAGAAGTAATACGCACACACAAACACACACACATACACATACACACACACACACACATATATATATATATATATATATATATATATATATATATATATATATATATATATAATGTGCGTGTGTTTATTAAGAGGCTTTTATGGCTTATATGAATCTATATGAAGACACGCATAAATGTGCAAAATTATCATATATATATATATATATATATATATATATATATATATATATATATATATATATATATATATATATATATATATGTATATACACAATCACGTAAGATATGCCTATAATAATACTTATGCGTATTTAAATATCCTGTTTTCCACTGAACCATTAAATTTAAATTCACTCCGTCTCACGGTACGATTTATCTGTATATGACGGGATTTATATTTTTAAAGCCGACTATCCTCTGATTTAACAATTTTTACTGCGTCTTTTTTCCCATGTTTATTTTTCTCCATTTTTCTTGCACTAGGAGACGCCTGCTTCGGCCAGGGAGTTACCCACGGGTGGGGAAGGGGATGGGCGGGACACGGTATGGAAGCTCCCGTGATTTGGATGCTAATGTGGAAACCATATGCTGTCAGAAAAAAGTCATTTCCTAGTTGTCTGGTTCCTGCTCCTTTTGTAGGTATTGGGAGACGTACAATTGTCAGACAAAGCAATGCATGTCAGGTTCATCATGGCTAGGAGCTGGAGGATATTCGCCTTTTAGTATTTGTTTTTATTTTCATATTACATTATCATTTTCTTAGTAGAGTTTTTTTTTTCTCCTTTCTCCGCTTGTTGCCTGATTTTTCAAGCATTCATATTTTGTCTTGTTATTTCGTTTTTATATATTTTATAGAAGTTAATTATGTTTTAAGTTTGGTTTTTAGCTTGTATTTTTCTATCAGGATGATGGTGATTTTCGTTTTGTTGTCTCATTTCTTGAAAGTAATTTGTGGAAAAATTTCAATAGTATTTGCAGAAGTAAACAAGCCCTTGTTTTATTCTTTTCTTTAGGAGTAAGTTAAATACATCCGTGACCTTATCCAGTTTTGTGGAAATGTTCAAATTTCTATTCCTTTTAGTTTTATTGATGTCATTTTAAAACATCAATGAACAACAGGTGAATATTGTGTTTTTATTAGTCTTATCTGCTTGCGATTATATTTTCTATTCTTCATTCTGGATTCATATGGGTTATTTGGACTAGTTAATAAACAATTATGCAGTTTAGAGGGAAAGGATTGCATATTTTCTGTAATATAATAATAATTAATATCCCTTTTAAAGGTTTCTGCGAAAGTGGTGCATTATTTCCCCAGTATGCAACTTTATTTTTACTCAATAACATCGTAGGTTATCCATTTTTTTATGTAGACTTACAATTTTAATGTAAGGATGATATCAATGGGTATTCCATAAGGGGATTTTTTTCTCTTGAGGATTAATACTTTGGATAATAAATTTGATTACAGTAATGAGGTCGGTAAATATTATACTTGTCAAACGTTTCCCTTTAACGGTACTGTGGGAAATGTTATTACTCATATGGTAGAAAAGTATTAAAATATTAGATACTTATAATGTTTTGAGTACTCATTTTCTTCTTTATTGATTATTCTCTTATTCGCTTTAGCTTTTATGTTTGAGGTTTTTTTTTTGGGGGGGGGGGATGGGGTGCATTTGGGTATGCAGCTTTCTGTTTTTCGTACTAAGATCGCAACAACAACTGATGATAAAGATGATGATAATAAAAGATTCAGCTGCCGTTATTATACATTTTATCTGAATGCTATTTCATAGCATATTTTTTCAGTCTATAGGTATTGCAGTGGTCGACTTCGCATCTCTATATTTAGGATGCTTATCCAAATGGAAAGTGTGATTACTACAAATAGATCATTTTTTAAATACTATTGAAAACTTTTATTTTTCATATCACTTGTTTCTCCGTTTGGAGTGCCCATTTAATTTATTGTATATCCGTAAAAGCAAGGGTTTTTTGGTCGTAAAGATCTGGTTGGGTTGGCTATATTTTTGGGTTGTTATTTTCTGTTATAGACGCAGACCTATAATATGATATTGCAAAAGATTTTATCGAGCTGAAACCCGAAGAGAATAACAAGTCTTAAAGAGCAAAGTTAACGTGAGGAAAAAAGAGAGAAACTTTGGAGGTTCGAGGTTAAAAGGAAAGGATCATTGCATGAATCGACTAATTTCTATGTTGGTAAATAACTAGTCCCGTTGGATATATGATGCTTGATGCAATAACCCATTGGAAAGGAGTAAAATGGTATCTCAAATACTGATTAAAGCGATGGACCTGTAATTTTTGTTCTTGATTACATCACATTATGAAGATAATTGAAAGAAAGCCACTGAATAACTTTAAATAAAAATAACACGATATGCCAGTAAACAAATTGAATAGGTCAAGTTAGGCATTACTTACCTCCGCCAACAAAGTTGGAAGGTGGCTATGTTTTACCCGCGGTTTGTGTGTTTGTTTGTGTTCTAACAGCTTCCTGGCCACAATTGTAATTGTAGAGTTGTGAAGCTTGCAGGGATTAACTGTTATGTAAAAAGCTTGAAATATTAAATTTTGGAAGGTCAAAGTGAAAGGTCAAGGTCATGGTCAAGCAAAATGTCCAATTCACGTAATCAGCATAAGTTTGCACATCGTTGTCACAGATATTTCGAACTTGGTTCATATTTTTATTTTACTGTTATTGGGTCATTATTCTTTAACAATTTCGAAAATGGTAGATTTGTTACATATTTCAACAGACGAATTAAAACTCCTTTATTTTTATTCTTTTTTGTATCAATGAATTTATTGGAGTTTTCATACAATACAGTGTGTGAATACTTTCAACCATTTATATATCGAATTTTGTTACGAGTAGAAGAGTGGTATTTTTATTGCTCAAAATTTTAATGTTTGTTGTCCAAAACTCCTTGATCTGTTATTTAAAGATATCCCTTCTATTATGTGGAACTCTTAGTATTCTCTCATGCTCCAGTTTGCTGATGAATCCTTTATGTTCCAGTTGCCCAAGAAGAATATTTTTTTTGTTCTTGGAAGGAAAGTCCATGAACTTAATAGACTTTTTATGGCTCCGGTTCAACGTCCGGGCATCTAGGAGTTGACCTGTCCTTGTCTGTCAAGCCCCCTCAGTGTCAGTCTACTGAGGTTGTTGTTCCTTTTATCGCATTATGATTTTAGCATCTTATAAGATGAAAACTTCAAGTGATATAATATATTACGTTATGGTTCACATGATCAAGATCATACATAGAGGTCAAGGTCTAAGTAAAATGCTTGTCTTGAATCCATTTAGATCTTGCAGTAATTGAATTCAAATGTTGCACATTGCTCTTATCCGGCTCTTCACCCCAGAAGAAATGTGCTTTGCAGAATTTTGTGTCGTGTAGATTTCTTTTCTTTATATCATGTTACGTTGTTTTTCTTGGTATTCGTGCAATGACCGAACTTGATTGTTGCTCTGCGCTTGTCACATTGTCTTCAACCGAGATGTTGAAATTTCTAGATGTGAATGTCTTTTTATCGCATTTTACGTTGGCTTGTATTTATTTTTTTCTTATCGCCATTAACATTATCAAGTTGTATGTTATTCTTTCAGTTTATTTAAGCATTTCAGTTGCTTCCATTCTTGTAAATAACACTCTATTATAATCTTATCTCGGTTTCATTTGAAGTATTTTATTTCTGTGATTTACGATTATAATGTTAATAATGTTGACAGATATATCATATCACTAGTATCAGTAGCCAGTACTATTATATTTACTGTATGGTAGTCGCCGTTATTGCCACACCTTTTGTCCACTGGACAGTAATAAAACCAGGAAATCTTCCTTCAGTTCATCATCCTTTGTTGACACCAAAGACTTTCTCTAGTATTCTTTACATAGGGGGCCGGGGGAGATCACCTATTGTGCCTGAGTTAAAGAAAAAAAGATACTTTTTTCACATTGTACGAAAGGTTGAGCATAGAAAAAATGTGGAAACATAGAAAAGGATGGGAATGAAAAAATGGGGAAGGTAAAAAGGGGGACTAAATGCGCGAAGAAAATGTTTGTTGTTGACAGCACAAATCCCCATTGTCCATGAACAAAAAAAAAAGAAAAAAAAAAGTTTTTAAAGGTCGTTGAAACAAACGAGAGAAATGGTGACGACAAATATACGAGTATATATATAAAAAGACCTTAACAAAAGGCCAGGTGCAGTAAAGAGAGGTAACGTTAGATTGAGCAATGAGCAAAACGGTTTTGTAGTTTTTTAATTGATTCGAAGTTACCTTACTCTTATTTCCATTTATAGATTATTAGATGCTTTTGGTGGTATGCATTTATTAATTTGCATATTTGTGTTGTGTGTAATGTCGGAGTTTGTTGCTGTTGAAGCCAGCTACTAGTTATTTATATAAAATTGGCTTATTTCAAGTTCTTATGATATATTGAAAATTATGCTTAGATATGTAATGCCATTATTTGTTTATGCTATTATATCAAGAATGTTTTCAACTATCACAGACTCTCTTACCTTCTGACCTTATTATATTTCTAATAGTTACATTTTCCAATGATGAATGAAAAGAAAGGAGGAAAATCATCGGGTTTCAATCCCAAGCAGTTGTGCTCTCACTCCCTTATCAGTCGGTCTGTAAATGTCTGTGTAGTAAACTTTTATGGTAGATATACATTCCAAACTATTAAGTATATTGCCCCCGAATAATAGTCACTTAAAACGAGTCCATCGATGTTTGGAAGCAAATAATTATTTCTCCCTAGTGTTATATATACTGAGACAAGTCTGTGTTGGTCTGGAATTACACACTTCTGCTGGTTGGGGAGGATAGAGAAATATAAAGAAATCTTATGGTTAAACAGGTATTATTTAGTTATTATTCCTGGTTGGTGCAGTGGGAGTGTTTATTTCAATAGATGTTTTACCTAGAGGGACAATTTATGATTTTCCTTATCAGGTTAATGTTGTTAATTCGGCCAACGAAATGGGAAGGTTATGTTTCACCCCCTGTTTGTACAGTATGTTTGTTTGTTTGTGAACAGCTTCCAGGCCACAATTTTAATCGTAGAGTAATGAAACATGCAGGGATTAACTGTTATGTAAAAAGCTGGAAATGATGAAAATTGTGGAAGGACCAGGGCAAAGGTCAAAGTCACGGCAAAGCAAAATGTTCAATTTACGTAATCAGCCACAAGTTTGGACATCGTTGTCACAGAGACTTCAAACTTGGTTCATATTTTAGTGTATGAAAATGCACGCCAATTAATACATGTTAAGGTCAAAGGTCAAGTAATATGCTGCCGCGGCGGAGGTCTTTGCTCTACTGAGTGCCCCTTTAGTTATACCTTATGATGACCAATCAAAGAGAACTGCAAAAGTTTTCTTATAGTGCTGAAATGTTATAGGTGCTTTAAGTCTATTGTATTTAGTCGACTGTATTAAATCTATATGAAGAGAGGTACGAGTTGTTTTTTTCGGGAAAAATCCCAAGTGAAATGGTTTTAATTAATCTTTGCAGTTGATCTCTGATGAGTATTCGAAGAGCAAGAGATACGCTCATTCAATTTGAAGCGGAATTCTTCACTATTTTACAGTAAGGTGGGGTTGGAGATGGTGTGGAGGGAGTAGGTCAAAGGTGAGAGCGTAAGTGTTCTCAGCAATTACAGTGACACAGGAAACCTAACTACCTACCTACCTCCCCCTCACTCGTTTCCCCTCCTCTTCCCTCGACGGGGATGACCTCTCCCAAGGCTATTTTGAAGACGCCCCCTTCCTCCTCCTCCTCCTCCTCCTCCTCCCCTGCATGCGCGTTCATCCCACCTGCCCTTCTCAATCCCGAAGTTTACGCATAACCCTCGTTAACCGCGGAATTACATTATAAAAAAAGAGCTCCTAAAACCTGCTGTCAGTGCTGCCATTGAAGAGTCCGTTTTGGGGTAGTGACTTTTATGTTAACCTCTTTTATTACTTCGTTATTTCCTTAGCTTCGCTCTCCCGTATTTGAGAAATTTCATTATTGCTCTTTTCATCTTTTAAATATTTATTTTGTTTTTATTTATTTTTTCGTACCCATCAACGAATAGAGAAAATATGGGAACTAACACTTTGGAGGGTTCAAAAGAAACTAATTTTTTTGTTTTCCTTCTTTTTAGCATTCTTCTTCTTCTATCAACGTGCTTTTCCCATTTTTTGAAGGACTTTGCTTTGTCTTATGCGAAAATATATGTCATATATATATATATATATATATATATATACTTGCTTGTGTTTATTTTGTCATACTCATCAACAAATAGAGAAAATAGGGGACCATACACATTGGTGTGTTTAGAAGAAAACTATCATTGTTTTCCCTCTTCAGTATACTCATGTGTAATTTTTAATTTTCAATTATTTTTTTATTCCATATCTTTAGTATTCTTATGTGTAATTTTTATTTTTATTTTTTTATTCTATTTATTCTCCCTACATTAATCATCCCTTCAAGTCATTTTCCACATAACGAAGATAATACATACGCAATATTGATGGCAGGTGGGGTGGTACAAAATTTAGCCATTTTTTCGCCAACTATTAACTAATTAGCAAATATTTTTGGATGAACCTTTGTCCGCCTTTTTTTTTTTTTTCCATGGCCCTCCGTGGCCTTGCCTTTGATTTTTCTGGCTTGAGAGTACATACACTCAGTTACACTTTTTTTTTTTTCTTCTCAGGAGACAGATGTTACTTGATGGCTTAACTGGATAATGTTTTCCTTTGTTAAAGCTTTTCCTTGTTCTTAGCTTTATGCTTTTAGATTTAGAAGCTGTCATTAATGTCTTTCCAATTTCCCAAGTTGGTCTGATCGTTATGATTTCCTTTTTTTTTATAATGCACCCTGCATTATAAAAAAAGGAAATCAAATTATATTAATCTTTTGTGTTATTTTTTTTAACTTATGGGGTTATTTAATAATCTTGATGTAAGAATATATATATATATATATATATATATAAATTAGTAGCGCATAACTCGTTTTTGTTAATTTTTCTGTTTTTATTTTTTTTTCTGCTTTTAATATTTGGCCGCTTTTGTATGCTTTATAAATAATTTTTCAGATTTTTATTTTGCTACTCATTTTGTTTTAAAGACATATAAGGTATATTTTTTGTAAGTCATAGGTGTTTTTTTTTCCAGAATGCTTAAAACTGACATTTTCAATCCGAAGTTTGGAAATCCTACTTTCATATACCACTTTATTATTAATATTATTGTTATTATTATTATTATTATTATTATTATTATTATTATTATTATTATTATTATTAATTGCTAAACTACTGTCCTAGTTGGAAAAGCAGGATGCTATAAGCCCAGGGGTTCCAACAAGTAAAATAGCCCAGTGAGGAAAGGAAACAAAGAAGAAAAATTAGTTATTTTAAGAACAGTAATATTGAAATAGATATTTCCTATATAAATTATAAAATCTTAAACAAAAAATCTTCCGTAATTACGATAGAAATTAAGCTGACTTTTCTTTCGTAGATTTAGTTAAGAAATGTGTAATGAGCGTAGTTTGTATGTCATAAATATCCCCAGTAATAAGGATTCTTATTTCAAAGAAAATATATTTGGTATACTGCAAATTATAATTTGTGTCCTACTGTGTTCAGCGGTTGACATGCCTTCACCTTGCTTTTGAAATACTGATTTGCATTTTGCCAGCTTGAATGGTTCCCATTTGAATAGGAATCACGGTCATATTTCTTTTAATACGGTTGTCACTTGTGACCGAATGTGCCATAGTGATAGATATCTTTGCGATTATATATATATATATATATATATACATTATATATATATATATATATATATATAGTGAAACCTTTTCTCGTGAACTCGATTCATGTCAAGAAATAGTATCAGAATTCAGGTTTATGAATAACATTTGTTGAAGATTCATGTTGATTTGCTTATCATGACGAACAGATCCCAGTCAGTACAGGAAAGCGTAAATTTAGAGAAATTTTATTTCTAATGTGGTACCTGAGCCTCCCTGAAGCTGGTGAACAACATGAATGACCCAGCGGGTTGAAGTAATTAGCCTTATAGGTTCCTTTTACCTGTTCCTTTAATGGTTTTCATGATGGTATATGTGAAAATAATGTTGATATTGACAATAGACTATATCAGGTCCTTTTTATCTTATATCTCAAGTGTAATCATACTGCCCTCATCAAGGGATCTCTTGGTTGTCCTCTGCACTATGGAACAACAAAGTCATTACTACAAATGACGGCAAATTGTCGTCGTTTCCTGTCACTGATTCATACGAACCAGCCAGCATCGGTTTCCCCCGAGTAATTGAATGAGCCTCAGAGGATACACTAGACGTGAAATGACACCGGTGTTTAATTGGGATGTACACCACCCCTACCCCCTCCCACCCTCTTCCTGCTCTCTCTCTCACCTCTCTTCCTTTCATCGATTGTCGTATCGATTAAGATGTGATGGAGAGAGAGAGAGAGAGAGAGAGAGAGAGAGAGAGAGAGAGAGAGAGAGAGTGTACAATTTTAAACAGTATGGAGTTCAGTTTATTTTAATGCGTCCCCTAAACTCACTCAAATTGTTGAAACTTTGTTTTCAATTGGAAGGGATTTTTGTGCAAGAAACTAAATCAATAATATTTGCATATTAGTTTCCAACAGCACACGTGTTAAAAGTGCTTCCAGATACGGGCCCAGGTGTAGGACTGAAGATAAAATTTTTATTGATTTCTTAATCGGGTCGGGAACTTCAATACCCCCCCCCCTCTCTCTCTCTCTCTCTCTCCTCTCTCTCTCTCTCTCTCTCGTGATTAGAGGTACATTATGTTTGTGATTTATTTGTAAACACACATCCATGATTCTACTTGAAGGAGAGTTCCAGATATGTTGCTATTTAAGAAAAAAAATAAAATAAAAAAAAATAAAAAAAAAACCCTATTGCTGTTCGGATGCTGTCACATTGCGGTATCTCAAAAGATCGAGGTTGTTGAAGGTCGTAATCGCTGCATTGTAAATTTGATAAACAAGTCTTTGTCGATTCTGTTGATTAGCTGTTATCATATTGGAGGTATTCGAAATCTTGACAAGTTTTGCTCTTGTGTTCAGCTTACTACTTCAATAAGGTAACAATCCTAAACCAATTTCAAGGAGACGTTTTAGTAATCTGTTTACCTTATAATCTTATCTGTAATCTTGTTGTTGTTCATTATGGGAAATATTACACACACACACACACACACACACACACACTTTCATTGAGAGAATTAGGCAACAGCGCTCACTGTTACTAACTCTTGTTATTATTATTATTACACGCTAAGCTACAACCCTAGTTGGAAAAATAAGATGCTATAAGCCTAAGGGCTTCAACAGGAAAAAATAGCCCAGTGAGGAAATGAAATAAGGAAATAAATAGATGATATAAGAAGTAATGAAAAATTTAAATAAAATATTTTAAAAACATTAACAACATTAAAACAGATATTTGATATATAAACTATAAAAGGACTTATGTAAGTCTGTTCAACATAAAAACTTTTTGTTGGACGTTCTTTTCATCTATTCTATATTCTATAATTTTTTTTTTATTGATTGACGACGTCCATACTTCGGTTTATATGCGAGTCAGATTACGCTATTATGAATTACTATCACCGTATTTTACTCGTCTCCTGTCTTTAGAAACACATGGTCTTTCATTGTCTTGGGATAGATTTCTCTTGCTTGAGGTTCCACTCGGGCACACTATTCTATCTTATTTCTCGTCCTCTCTCTCTCTCTCTCTCTCTCTCTCTCTCTCTCTCTCTTTCTCTCTCTCTCTCTCTCTCTCTCTCTCTCTCTCTTTTTTATGTATGAAATATTTATTTTAATGTTGTTACTGCTCTTAAAATATTTCATGTTAATTGTTAATTACTTTTCTTATAATTTCCTTATTCCCTTTCCTCACTGGGCTATTTTCCATGTTGGAGCCGTTGGGTTATAGCTTGCTGCTTTTCCGTTTGGGTTGTAGCTTGCTGCTTTTCCGTTTGGGTTGTAGCTTAGCAAGTAATAATAATAATAATAATAATAATAATAATAATAATAATAGTAATTTCGATGAAAACTCACCCTTGTCCTATTACGTAAAGACTCCGGCTGTCGGGACTCAGCTCACCAGAGAGAGCTGTAAAACCATTAGTGATACGGGAAGTCGTAACATAGCCTCTTATATCCTTTCCTCGAAATAATTACCGTAGGTATCTCACCTTGAACTGAAACATAAGATCTCGAGCTGAGGAGAATTGTGGCTTTTATGTAAGAATTATGGGAGATGTTTTTCATTTTTGATAAGTTTGAGATCTGGTAATTTCGTTTATCAGGGAAAAATCTTTTCCGTAATACCTGGTACCTGACAAGAGAATGTTAATTACCTTCTTGGGCTCTTAATAGGAATGCCCCATTTCTCACGTTTTATTTCTATGTAGTCTTTCATATCTTTTGAGTTCAAGTTTGATTTTATTTTTCGTTTATCAGTCTTAGGATGACAGTAACATCCGAGGCCTTTACCATGTTTACCATGTTTCATGGATTTTTGTGTTTATTTTTATTATTTTTTCACTTTGCATAGTATAGAGTTCTTGTTATACGTTAGCATTAGGGATTATTTCGTTTAATCTAGAAGCATTATGTTATTTAATTTCAACACGGATTCGTAAATCATGTTGCATTCCTTGTTCCATTTCCTTGTTGAAGTGTTTGGTTTGTTTGTCACTGACTTCTTAGTTATCTCCGCCAACGAAGTTGGAAGATTATGTTTTACCCCCTGTTTGTGTGTGTGTGTGTGTGTTTGTTTATGAATCACTTCCCGGCCACAATTTTAATCGTAGACTTATGAAACTTGCTGGTATTAACTATTATGTAAAAAGCTGGAAATGATTAAATTTTGGAAGGTCAAGGTCACGGTCAATCAAAATGTCCAATTCACGTAATCAGTCATAAGTTTGGACATCGTTGTCACAGAGACTTCAAACTTCGTTCATATTTGAGTGTATGAAAATCCACGCCAATTATTACATGTTAAGGTCAAAGGTCAAGGTTGAGAAATGAGCTGCCGCTGAGAATGTCTGCGCTCTACAGAGTGCCCCTTTAGTTGATTTTGTTTTGAAAATCGAGACTGTATTTCTGCAGCATAGCATTTAGTAATTTTACACCTCTAGTAGTCCATAAGTCTTTCATGTAAATGTCAAGTTGTGGGTTTTACTGCAATCCAAAGTACTTACAAGGGAAACATTATTACAGAAATTTGAAGTTGTTACAAGTAATGATTCTTGTGAAATAGTAAGCTCTTTTATAAAGCATTTATAGTAAAATTCAGAGCTATTAGCTAGAACTATCCTGATAGCAATTATATCCTTGACAAGGGTTCGAGTCCCCCTCAAACTGATTAGTTCGTTTGGTTGCTGCAACCTCACCATCCTTGTGAGCCAAGGATGGGGGGTGTTTTGGGGAGCCTATAGGTTTATCTGCTGTGCCAACAGAAACCATTGTCTGGCCTCCTTTGGTGCTAGCTTGGGTGGAGATGGGCTTAGGCACTGATCATATGTATATATATGGTCAGTCTGTAGGGTATTGTCCTGCTTAATAGGGCAATGTCGTTGTCCTATGCATCTGCCATTCATGAGCGACCTTTAAACTTTATACATGAAAATAAGTTTTATTATTTTCATTTGACATTTGTGAGGAATGAGGTCACTTCATGGACGAAATTTTAGAATTTTCCGAAGCTGATTTTCACATTTTATTATTGCAACGATTCCAGATAAATAAAATATTTTCATATTGAATTTAGGAGTCTTAAGGTTGAATTTAAAGCCTGCTCATATTAATTCGGCTAATATGTAATAATAAGAGTGTTGTTATCTTGAAATCTACTTTTTTTCTTATGAAATGTTTGCTTGAATTCTCAATTTTGAGTGTAAATTTTGTTCATGACAGGATTATATAGACTTCTATTCAGCAGACAACATTTGCTAGCCAGCTGGAAGCATTTATGAATAAGTCCACATAAGTGTATTGCTTCTTTTGCTGTCAAAGTTTTGTATTCATATACAATTGCTAATCCATAATGAATTTTGTATACACACACACGTGTATATATATATGTATGTATATATGTATGTTTAGTTTATGTATATATATATTTATGTATATATATGTATATATATATGTATATATATGTATGTATATATATATATATATATATGTGTGTGTGTGTGTGTGTGTGTGTGTGTGTGTCAAGAGTTTACTGTACATAATTTTTGGATGTGTTCCACACATACAGGTGTTTTGAAAATATTTTAACTCCTGAAGTTTCTGCCTTTCATTTGTCGGGTATATTGTATAATGTGCCTTTTATGAGGAGCACTCGCCAGGCAAAACGTTAACAGCACTGTGAAACTTCTTTCTATTCAAGACTTGTGTGTTGGTATTAGTGGGAATCAAGGATAACTCTAATATCCCCGGGGGGGGGGGGGGGGGGGGTTAAGTCCAAGGAGGCAGTGAACATTCGGTGACATTTTTTTAATTAATGCCAAACCACTTGTGTTGGGCCCTTTAAACAAGACAAGTTATCCGGTCGAGTGGCTGGACAAACCTGAAATTGCAAGCAAGCTTGTGCGCAGTTGAAGGTGTTTTAAGTCTTTGCAGGCACTGATGTAGAAACCGGGAATGTTCATATGTAGGCGAGTTTTTTTTTTCTTCTTTTTTTTCTGTGGTTGTATGTTTGCCGAATAATTTGAAGCTTCATTTCTGTTTGAGAGATTAATATTTGTACGATTTTTTAATTTTTAATTTTTTTTTTATATTGATTAAGCAGAATTAACTTCTTCATCCATAACTGAAATGACAGTCTTAAATTACACAATTTAAATGTTCTCGGGAGATAATTTTGGAACTACGGGACATGTTAACTTGATTCTCTGTATCAAGAAATAAAAAATCGGGGAAGGTACAGTAATGATAGAGTAGAAAAGGTGTTAAAAGAAAGTTTTTAGTGTATTCGTCAAATTTCCCTCTTGATTTTTCAACTTGTAATATATGCTTAGCATCTTACAATATGTGGTTGCATTTAACCTGCATAGAGATATGTAACTATTGGGAAATGATTAGTTCTGTTGAGTACTTTTCTGTCAGACTTTTAAAACCGGATTCATGTAGCTCCATTGTTTATTCCAACGGGCACCTGTCGAGTAATGAACCTGTCCGTTGTTGTTGGGGTATTAAAGCCAACACTTGTTGTCCGTCCTTCTTTCCTTTAACGCCACCCTTTTCGCCATTGTTAGCTCTCTCCCTTGCCAAGGGGGTACCCTTGGTCAACGCAGTTTGCACATATAACCACACTCACAACAAGGGTGCTGGGGAAAAAAAAACGCGGTCTGCGCACTCACACACATAAGTAAGGGACTCCCTTGAAAGGAGTCACACAACGACAAAGTCCGCTGGAGCCTTTTAACAACATTAATCTCTTTTCATATTATATGACGGCTTTTGTAGGGTGTTTACACGGGCTGTTATTGAGGGCATTTTCTGCCGCCCCGCCGAGGGCACTGAGTAGACAACAATAGGGGGGTTGGGACATGTATGAGTGCTCTCTCTCTCTCTCTCTCTCTCTCTCTCTCTCTCTGTCATTTTCCGCAGTAGTTGTGCTATCCACATGAACATTTCCATCATCACTCTGACCCACCTTTGGCGACTGACCACCAGATACATATTCCCCTGAGCGTATTTTAACTGGCGTATTTCACTGTGGGAGTCAAGGGAGATATAAAAGACACGATGATACCAATATATGGAAAATGAAATGGATATAATATCCTCACCCTGAAGGACTTTCGATATTGGTGAATAACACGCTGGCACACACACACACACACACCAATATATATATATATATATATATGTGTATATATATGTATATATATACATATATATATACATATATATATATATATATGTATATATATATATATATATATACACAGCCGTTTTGAGTCCACTGCAGGACAAAGACCTCAGACATGCCCTTATTCATGTCTGTGGTTTGGCCATTTTTCCTCACCACGATGGTCACTACGGATTACTGGTGGTGGGAGACTTGTCTGATTTCTCACAGCAAACCAACATAGTATTTGTGGCTCTGACAATACACAAACCCTTTCACCACGTTAAGGTACTCCCACTAGGAAAATAACACACACACATGATCATGATGGAGACGGTTTGGGCATGCTCTTCGCGCTCCTCAAGAGTGCGTTTAGCTGGACTCCAAAAGGTACTAGAAGAGTTGGAAGACCCAGGCCTACATGGCTGAGGACTATGAAGCGTGAAGTAGGAGATGATGAATGGAGAAGTATTTAATTAAAAGCTCAAGGTAGAGACGACTGGTGAATTCTAGCCGAGGCCCTTTACGTCAATAGCCGTAGGATATATATATATATATATATACTATATATATATGTATATATATATACATATATATATATGTATATATATATATATATATATATATGTATATATATACATATATATATATATATATATATACTGTATAATTAACGGGTCCTTGGCGCAAGGAATCAAGCGACGGTCTGGGAGAAAAACGAATTGATCATGTGGGTTTTCTCTACTGTATATTCTTTGACCTGCCTCCCAGTAGAGGGACACATGGGGACATAAGGATCTCTCCAATCCTTAAAGGGTTCTGAGTACTGTACATCCGCTCCTCCTCTCAGCCTCCTCCCCATCTCCCCTCCGTCGGGCTTTGTGGAGTGCACGTGGTCACCTCTTCCCCAGGATTTTTCCAAAAGATTTTTCGTTCATGGATCCGGAAAAGGAGGGAGGGAGCGGGGAAGGGAAGGTTTCCCTTTGGGGTGAAAAGGTTTGGAGGGGTAACGACACGTTTGCGCCGATCATGAAGCAATCTTTCAGGAACGGCTTCTTGCGTCATGAGTTTTCCCTGTCCCGTCTCGGTGATTGTTTGACCAGTTTGTTTTATTCAGTGGTAAAAACTGTGATTCTTGGAAGGATGAAATTTAAAGCCAAGATATTGTTGACTTTCAAGGTTAAGTGAAATGGAGAATAACGGATGATCAATTGCCCTTTAGGAATATTTTGCTTATTTGCTTATTAAATTTCTTATAGATTTAATTTTATAGGATATTGTTTTATTATAATTATTAAAATTGATCTTTGTTGTTTGGTAGACCGTGCACATTTCTTCTTGGGTTTGTTACTAATAGTAATATTGATTATGTTTTGTAAATTTAAAGATATTACGAGAATTGATTGATTGACGTATATAATCATGCGTTACAAAGAGGGCCATGCCATTATGGAATATAAACCCAATGCCTGAGTCTCTCTCTCTCTCTCTCTCTCCTCTCTCTCTCTCTCTCTCTCTCTCTCTCTCTCTCTCTCTCTCTCTCTCTGTCTGATAATCCATCATGGTTGTTTTTTTTTTTATGAATGCATTTATTCAAATGCAAACTTTAATGTACACTATTTATTCATAATTTCGTCTTTGCATCAATTTCTTAATGTTGGAGAATGTAAAAAAATTATACTATTTGTATTGATTCTATTCTTAAAATGTGAGGGAAGAGAAGAAAAAATTATCAATTAACGTTTGTAATAGGTCATCGAAGTATGACCTCAGCTCTTTTATTTCTCACCAGTTTTCTTTGAAATTCAGAGATCGCCTGATTTCTTTTTTAGTTGGACCTTCACTTGTAATTTGTTACAGATTTTTTTTTTCTTTATTATTATTCTTCAGCAAATTTGGATTTTTATGTTACCTTGTTTTGCAGTGTTTGTTGTGCTTTTCAATTTAATTATTATTATTATTATCATTATTATTATTATTGTTGTTATTATTATTATTATTATTGTTATTATTATTATTATTATTATTATTATTATTATTATTATTATTATGATGATGATGACCTTTCAAGTACATTATTATTATTATTATTATTATTATTATTATTATTATTATTATTATTATTATTATTAGCTAAGCTACAACCCTAGTTGGGAAAAGCAAGATGCTCTAAGCCCTGGGCTTCAACAGGGAAAAATAGCCCAGTGAGGAAAGGAAATAAGGGAATAAATAAACGTCATAAGACGTAACGAACAATTAAAATAAAATATTTTAAAAACATTAACAACATTAAAACAGATATTTCATATGTGAACTATAAAAAGACTTATGTCAGTCTGTTCAACATAAAAAAATTGCTGCGAGTTTGAACTTTTGAAGTTCTACTGATCCTGTATCTATACAGTTCAGCCTCCATTTCTTGTTTGTGCGGACTTTGATAGCAATGTTTAAATTAGTATATACCGCGGCAGCAATTTACACTTCACTAAGAAATTGGTTGTCAGTCATCCATCTTGTTATTTCCTTTTTCCAGAATGGCTGCAATCATTCGGGGATTCTTTTGTCAGAATAACCTCATGATTCACAGATTCATTTGAAAGTTGGCAGCTTCTGATGTTAGAGAAATTTCATCTACTTTTAGAAATATATACAGTTCTAGGAAAGGGTTTAGTTGTTTATTTCATATCGGATTTTAAATAAAATATTTTTTTCTTAAAATTTTGAGACAGTTATTATTATTATTATTATTATTATTATTATTATTATTATTATTATTATTATGATGATGATGACCTTTCAAGTACATTATTATTATTAATATTATTATTATTGTTAATATTATTATTATTATTATTATTATTATTATTATTATTATTATTATTATTATTATTACTTGCTAGGCTATAACCTAGTTGGAAAAACAGGGAAACGGACCCACCGAGGAAAGGAAACTAGGACAAATAAAATATTTTAAGAACAGTAACATTAAAATAAATATTTCTTACGTAAACTATAAAAAAAAACTTTAACAAAACTAAAGGAAAATAAATAAGATAGAATAGTATGCCAGAGTGTACCCTCAAGCAAGAGAACTCTAACCAAAGACAGTGGAAGACCATGAGGTGAGAGCCAGTGCATGTTACAATTATCCTAATTTTTCCTAATACTCAAAAAAATAATTTTGAAAAATAAAAAGCTATAAGTTTTGAATTATTATTGTTTTTGAAATTCCAGGTAAGAGTCCGTGAGAACTTGACATCTTCGTACGTATGAAGGTTAGCCAGACGGGATTATACATCTTTCTTTCACAGTAGGTAAATGACCCGTTTCGTATTTAATTTGTACATCTTTCGTGTTCTACACACATCTGTTACACTAATTATTGAATTTGTATTTTGTCTTATTTCCCTTATTCTTTCTTGAATAGTCTATTTTAATTTGTTATTTTCACGCCTTCTCACCAAGTAGCAAAATTTATAAGTTTTATAAGGTATAGAAATCATGTAAATAGAAGAATCAAGGTTGCTTGTAGTTCTCTACTCATAAATGTTTGTTATTTACGAAATTATAATGAGAAATTACTTGAGTACTTAAGCCTTAAAAATATATTTTCTACATCCATGCTGCAGTTTAAGTAAATACTGTTTTCTGGTTTAAGGTATTTACTTGTTCGGGTGTTGATTTTTAGCATCTTATTCGCGAGATTCAGGTTTTTTATTTGTTTTCTCATCGATGCTCAATCTTTCAATATATTTTCATAGCCACAAGTGCTATTACTGCATTAGACTTGCGTCCTTTACAATTTCTCTCTTCAAGAGCCAGAGTTTAGTCTCTTTTTTTTTTTTTTTTAAATTGAGTAACCGTGTATTGCATTAAAGACTATCACACGATATAATTCACTCATATGAAAATCATTATAATGAAAATGCGTTTCACTTTTTTTCATTTTGTTTGCAAGGTTTATTTTTAAATACTATAATGTGGTTTTGTGTTTCCTTCCACACAAAAACTTTTTTTTATCTAAGATTGATATTAATTATCAGGGTTGTAGTGGCTTGTTGGTAGCGTCCTTGACTGGTGATCGCCAGTTTGTGGTTCGAGTCCCGCTTAAACCCGTTAGTTCCTTTGGTTGCTGCAACCTCACTATCCTTGTGAGGCAAGGAATGGGGGGGGAGTTGCATTTGGGCGAGCCCATAGGTCTATCTGCTTAGTTATCAGCAGCCATTGCCTGACTCTCCTTGGTCCTAGCTTGGTTGGAGAGTGGCTTGGGCGCTGATCATATGAAATATGGTCAGTCTCTATGAGTCTAGGGCATTGTCCTGCTTGTTAGGGCAATGTCAGTATCCCTTGCCTCTGCCATTCATGAACGGTCTTTAAACCTTTAGTCGTTGATACATAGATTTTGATTTTGATAATTGAAGTTGATTTTTGATTCCCGCAAGACTTTGAGCATATCATTTGTATGTTGTTTTTGAATTCTTACAGAAATCTGGAGGTTCACTGAACCTTTATTACTAAATGTATTTCCAAGATTTACGAATGAGTCGGATTACTTTAGAATAGCAGAATGTGTGAGTCATTATTCTGAATTTTCTTCCCACCAGTCCTTTACTGATTAATGGCCTCTCTTTTATTTTTTCTTGTACCTGACACTCATTTCCTGCATCTCTTCAAATGCTGGAGTCATTTAACTATTTAAATTTATTAAGTTGATCGATACTTATCATAATTTTTTAACTAGAGAAATCAAACATGATTTGTTGAACTGACACAGATTCGTCCTAGAAATCTAAAGTAAGTAATGAAGTAGAACACCCCAATTATCAAAAAACCTTTTCTTTTTATATATTTGTGTACATGGTTATAATTTTTATTTTGAAAAATATAAGGCAAAGCTAGAAAAGTTCCACATGTTGGAAAATAGAATATTATTTATTTTGGTATTGTTGATATCATAATCATTATCATCCGTTGCTAGTCCACTGCAGGACAAAGGCCTCATACATGCCCTTCCACTCCTGTCTGTTTATGGTCTTTCTATGCCAGTCTATACCCGCAAATTTGCCCAGTTCGCTAATCCATCGTCTTTTCTTCCTTCTCCTGCTTCTTTAGCAATCTCTAGGAACTCACTCTGTTATTGTTAATGACCATCTATTATCTGTCATTCTCATGTCTCCTGCAAATGTCCATTCTGTTTTCTTACATGTTCCTAATATACGCTAGTATTTCCTGCCCGTGTCTATTTCTTTTTCTTACATGTTGTTGATATAGGCTTGTATCTCCTGCCCATATCCATTTCTTTTTCTTACATGGTTTTGAAATAGGCCAGTATCTCCTGCTCGTGTCAATTTCTTTTTCTTACATGTTGTTGATATGGCTAATATCTCCTGCCCATGTCCATTTCCTTTTCTTACATGTTGTTGATGTAGGCTAGTATCTCCTGTCCGTGTCCATTTTTTTTCTTATATTATTTTGATATAGGCTAGTATCTCCTGACCGTGTCCATTTCCTTTTCTTACATGTTGATATAGGCTAGTATCTCCTGCCCGTGTCCCTTTCTTTTTCTTACATGTTGATGTAAGCTAGTTAGAAATAGTTAATGGCGCATGGTGGCTGGGAGGAATTCCAGGGATGAGGGAGTGCTTTCCAAGTTCCAAGTAATGCATAACACGAACGAGCCGATGACCGGGTCTCCTTTTGGTGCTAGGCTATTTCCTCTAGCTGTATCCTGGCGCTAACACGGGCTGTCATCTTCCGTCGGGTTGCCTCATCTGAAGCTCACTTCCACGTGTTAGACTAAATGCATCCTGCAACTGAGAGAGAGAGAGAGAGAGAGAGAGAGAGAGAGAGAGAGAGAGAGAGAGAGAGAGACTTTAGCGGAAATAAATGTAGTTAGAGCGAGTAAAAACTTGGAGGTGATAGAGACGGAAGGTACACTCCCCAGGTAAGGGGGTGGGGACGTAATGTGTGTGTGTATGTGTATGTACGATAGTGGGTGTTCCTTGTATCGAGGTCGTTCCATCCAATTTCCTTAGTGAAAATTGTGGTGAAGAGAGATCAGAGGTTGAACATTATCGCTCTCCGCTTCTCTCGTCCAACCCTTTGTTCTCTTCGAGCGGGAAAAAAAGAATAAAAAAATGATGTGTGTATAACGTGTGTATGTTGGCTTGGCCTGTTGAGGAAGAGAAGAAGAGGGGGAGGAGGGGGAGGTGTTGTTAAGGAGGAACTTACGAGGGAGGAAGGATTACAGGACGCGATATTATGACCAGATCCGAGGAACAGCTTCGAGTATATTGATCATTGACCGTAATATGGATAGGGGGGAATGCGGCCATATAGGAAGGTTGATCTAATGTTTACCCCCTTTTTAATGAGCCCTTGGTTCTCCTCATTTGGTTCTCCCACGTGGTCTTCTGCTGTATGCTGCATTACGGCTTCCAAAACGGCACGAGTCATGCAATCATTAGTTAAGACCTTCCTGTTGTGACGCAGAATGCCCCAAGCACTTGTTGCGCTGTCTTTATTATCGTCAGGCTTCAGACTCGGTATCGGTGACTTACTGCCAAAGTTAATTTTTCTTAATTAGTTTTTATGAATTTTTTATTAGGCTACTTTTGGAAATATTCATTTTTAAACTATACTCTTCCAAAATGACGCGAAGATATGTTTCTGTAAATTTTTTGTTAGGCTACTTTTAAAAGATTTTTCTTTTAAACTGTACTATCCCAAAATGACATAAATCTATGTTACTATAATTTATTTGTTAGGTTTACTTTTAACAGTTTTTTTTTTTATTATTAAACTATACCCTCCCATAATGACATGAATCTGTTACTATAAATTTTTGTTAGGTTTATTTTAAAAGTTTTTAATTTTTAAAGTATATCGTCCTAAAATGACATAAAGCTATGGTTCTATAAGTTTTTTTCTTTATAAACTATACCCTCCCAAAATAACATGAATCCATGTTTTTATTTCTTGAAATCGCTTAACAAAACGTGAGATCGTTCTACCCAGTAAGCAGGTAATGCCTCTTCCTGCTCGATGGAGAAATAAAAAAAAAAAAAAAAAAAAGAATGAAGTCACTGGCAGGTAACATATTCCGTGCAAGGGGGAAACCCCCATTAATATTCTCTCCCAAGATTAGATAGTGTATTTTTTTTTTTTTTTTTTTTTTTAGCTGCGGAAGCAGCGAGGAGATCAATGATGGTGTTATCTAACGACTGCTCTTAGCCATGCCATTAGTAACGACAACTCATGACTCTCTCTCTCTCTCTCTCTCTCTCTCTCTCTCTCTCTCTCCTCTCTCTCTCTCTCTCTCTCTCTCTCTCTCGTTGCTTTCCTTCTTAATCATGTACAAAAAGTAACGAATGAAATGGATATATTTTTTTTTGGGGGGGGGGGGTTGGGGGTGGTGTGGTTGGGGATTCTTTTCCAGAATCATAGATAATGCTTTAGATTCATTTCACCCCCGCTAGTGAAATTATCTTAATTTGGTAAAAAAAAGTCTTATAGTAGTAGAGATCATTCAAATATATTATTATTTTGTGATTTTTTTTCAAGTATATAGTAAATTCTTGGATATACAGTACATGTTTCTTTTCTCGTTGCACAACTGCGTAAGTATATGCGTATGACTTGCTTGTTTCGATTTTCTTCTTTTAAATTGGGGGGAAAGTACTTGGCGTATTTTGACTAATTCGGTGACAAAATCTTTTTTTATCCATTTGTTATAAATCATCACATGATTTTTGTGTCCGGGACATTTTATGTTATCTCTATTCTTATGTTATTTTTCAGACGTTTTTGTAATAACAATGTTAAATGTAATTGATATTTTTTAAACGTTTATATCATGTTATATTGTTTAATTAATTTCATTAGTGATTATGATTTTTTTGTTATATTCATATACTTTTTTAAAGTGTTTCTTTCCGATAGTATATCTTTAAAGTATGTGTATTAATGTAGTTCTTATACCCACTTATTGGAGTTAGTTCCCAGGGAGACGAGTAGCAGTTGCACGTTAATTTAATTTCAATGCCCTTATTGCATGTAGCAGCAGGTATTCCGGTTGTATTGAAAATCACAGAGCTGAGAGAGAGAGAGAGAGAGAGAGAGAGAGAGAGAGAGAGAGAGAGAGAGAGAGGAGAGAGAGAGAGAGAGAGGAAAAGGCAAAGCGCTTTAACAATGCCGTTCTTCATCCTGAATGCAAGAAATGCTATAGCAGGAAATCCGGCGTTAGCGTAGTTTTATTCTACCAGTCTTACCTTCGTGGGAGAGGGGAAAAAAAGGGGTCCGATTATTGCCGTAGTATGTTCACCTTTGCTGTGGAAAATTACATGCAATGCACCTTCTTGCGGCTTTTTTTTGTTTCTTTTTCTTTTCTTTGTTTTTTCCCTCCGTTTACGTTATTGGGGTTTTGGCTCTCTCTCGGATAGAGGAAGCTTACTGTCGTTTTTATAACATCTGTACTGAAGATGGCACAGGCATGAAGGAAAAGAAAAAGTTTAATTGAATGAGATGCATCTTGCTTGATAGCTTCTTATATATACAATATACAGTATATATATACTGTATATATATACATATATATATATTATATAATATATATTTATATATATGTATATAAATATATTATATATATATATATTATATATATTTATATATATGTATATATATATTTTATATATATATATATATATATATTATATATATATATATATATATATATATATATATAATATATATATATATATTATATATATATATATATGAAAATTAGGTATTTATAGAATATGAGGTAGAAAATTACTTCTATTTGAGCACGATATTGTGTTGATTTCCATCCACACACACACGCACATACACACACACGTATATATATGTATATATATACATACATATATACATATATATATATATATACATATAAAGACAATGTGGAGGGTATTAAGAATGTTTTCCAATGAAGCTGTAAATGATGTTAGTGATCAAATATGAGAGACGGGTATGTAATGTGAACATAGTATTCAATATCTTTACGAATGAGAGAAATCGAAGAAACGAATATAGGTACATGAACAAAATTATGGGATAGGAAAAGGGAGCCAAACCTCCTTTATGGAAGCAAAGTGTTGAGATTGAAAATGGAAAACTGGTTAAAGCTATTATAATGAACTGTTTGTTATATAAGAAGAACCAAAACCTATAGCTGAAGTGAAATTCTTATTTGACCTTGTGCTTACATTAATGCAAAAAAATTACTGACTTTTCTTTGGAAGAGAGATGGACTCAGTGATACGTTTAGGGTAAGGATGCTAACCACATAACCTTTTCCATCATTGCTATGACCCACCTTTATCGATTGACCACCAGGTACATAATTTAACGCCTGGCCTATAGAAGCAGAATCGATTTGTTTTGAGGAAAATGGCCCAAGCCGTTTCTCTTTAGCGTCCTTTAACAGACGTCTTTCACTGTGTGACTCGAGGGTGAAACCAAGAACCACGAAGGTCCTACTTAGGGGTCTAACATCCTCACCCCCAAGGGACTTTCTAGGAATAGGAAGATTAACACAATGTCGCCAGATCCTCGAAAGGGAAATGTGGTATGGTGAAGAATATACGCACACAGGGATGCATGCATATATATATATATATATATATATATATATATATATATATATATATATATATACATATATATATGTATATACATATATATATGTATATATATATACATACATATATATATATATATATATATATATATATATATATATATATATATATAGATAGAGAGAGAGAGAGAGAGAGAGAGAGAGAGTATGTCTATGTCTTTGTGATTGCATGTATGATTAGGC
>NC_090765.1:35743859-35746359 GCF_036898095.1 Palaemon carinicauda
TACGCACACAGGGATGCATGCATATATATATATATATATATATTCAGTATATATATGTGTATATATATATGTATATATATGTATATACATATATATATGTATATACACATATATATGTATATATATATATATATATATATTATATATATATATATATATGTATACATACATACATACATACATACATACACACACACACACATATATATATATATATATATATGTATATACATACATACATACATACATACACACACACATATATATATATATATATATTGTGCGAGAGAGAGAGAGAGAGAGAGAGAGAGGGAGAGAGAGAGAGAGAGAGAGTATGTCTATGTCTGTGTGATTGCATGTATGATTCCCCCCCCCCCCCGTTGAATAATTGAACGTAATTCGATTCATACGTTTTTAATGTTGAACCTTTTCGTTGCATCCCGTGATTTCTTGTAATGGTTCTCGGTATCTCCATAAACAGGCTTTCGGCTGCTACTTATTTTTTTATTTTATTTTTTTATTCAAGTCTGCCATGGTACTGCCTGCAAGCTGGTTGCTCAAAGGCTTCTTGCTTATTATCCTCGTGCACCCACTTCAATACCTCTAAATGTTTCTCACGCTTCCTGTTTTTAATAGTTTGGTCAATTTTAACCAACTCCTCGAGTTAGATTATTCTGCAATTTTGGTATATACTGTAGTTCATCTAATATGTAAAAATTTGATGGTGTAGTCATTATAAATCATATTGAATAGAAACTGTAGAGTGTTTTGTATTTTGTATTTTAGATTTATTTTTATTCGCGTTGCTGTCCTTCCCAAAGGCTTTCTACGTTGTTGATAACCGGTAGTTTACAGCTAATCACAATAATTATTCTTATTGGTTTTCAGTTGTCTTCCCTTTAATGATAGGAGAGGTCTAATAATCGGGATTTGTGAATCAATGTTCCAGTTAGGCTACAAACAGATCTTTATGATTCCCCCCACCCCCATTATGAAATTTTGGCTCCGCTTAAGAACTAATGAATGGGAGTTTTAAATGATGGAGTACCAGCAATTATGAATAAACTAATGAATGATTTAAACATTGCAATTGATTGCTTAGGGAAGAAAATAAATTATGAATAAAATATTAAATGATTTAAACATTGCAATTGATTACTTACGTAAGAAAAGCGTTGGATACCTTCCATTAGAACTTCGGAAGGAAAGAGTGGATAAGTCATATCCCGTAGGCGTGGTCACAGGTGACCGAAATCACTTTGGTGAAGCCGAGGTCGACCAGGTGTATCGCGCAATTGATAGAAAATGGAAGAGTGTTTGTGCATTTTTAATGGAACCTTTCATTTCCTAAAGAAAATTGCTAAATTACCCCTCCTGCTTTTGTAATTATTTCCAGGTTTACATCCATGGAACTAAACAGGACTTCGAATAAGATCTCTCTCTCTCTCTCTCTCTCTCTCTCTCTCTCTCTCTCACTGCAGTTTGATGGTCTCTGCTTATAATTTTGGGAACGAACTGCTTAATCGCATTTCCTTAGGAAGCTAGTTTGCATCTATTGGTCCAGTTTGGTGCATTTTCGTTTGTGGAATGTAATGTTATATATTGTAGCTTAAATGTGAGAGAGAGAGAGGGAGAGAGAGAGAGAGAGAGAGAGAGAGAGAGAGCGAGAGAGAGAGAGCGAGAGAGAGAGATTAGCGGTCCGTTAGCATGCATATCAACTAAAATGACAAAGAAATAATCGAAAAGTATTTCACCTGTATGAAATCATTCAAAAGATTCTCTCTCTCTCTCTCTCTCTCTCTCTCTCTCTCTCACTGCAGTTTGATGGTCTCTGCTTATAATTTTGGGAACGGAACTGCTTAATCGCATTTCCTTAGGAAGCTAGTTTGCATCTATTGGTCCAGTTTGGTGCATTTTCGTTTGTGGAATGTAATGTTATATATTGTAGCTTAAATGAGAGAGAGAGAGAGAGAGAGAGAGAGAGAGAGAGAGAGATTAGCGGTCCGTTAGCATGCATATCAACTAAAATGACAAAGAAATAATCGAAAAGTATTTCACCTGTATGAAATCATTCAAAAGATTCTCTCTCTCTCTCTCTCTCTCTCTCTCTCTCTCTCTCTCTCATTTAAAGCCTATACTTTGTATTCTTAGTAATATGAAAAGGAGAAGTGTTTGAACTTGGAACGAAGTGACCTGAAAAGAAAGTAATTTTCTACAATTGGATCCTGGTTCTCCTCAAGATCTACACATATACTTTTCTTTAGACTTTGGTTCTCCAGATCATCTGTAATCGAAAGAATCCTGATTTCCGTCTTCCTTTTTAACTCTTTCTTCTCCTGAGAGCTATGCAGTATCCATACTTGTTAGCAAACCAAGATCTTTCTTAATGTCTTTTCAAGAAAATCTTACTCATCGTTAGCAAACCAAGATCTTTCTTAATGTCTTTTCAAGAAAATCTTACGCATCCTTAGCAAACCTAGATCTTGCTTAATGTCTTTTC
>NC_090765.1:35753859-35781359 GCF_036898095.1 Palaemon carinicauda
GAAGGAAGAGAAATAGTATAAGTTGTTAGGTTTTATTAACGTGCCCTTTTTCCCAATTGTATGGGGGTAAGAATGATTACTTACTTTTTGAAGGAAAACATATATAGTGTATGAGAATTATGGTGACTTTAGGGAATATATTGAGATGCGAATATTCTATGTAAAAGGTAACATAAGTGGAAAGAGGATTACTGTCTCTGGTGGTTTGATCACATAGAGAAAATGAAAGCCGAACATACGTGATAAAGGTAGTTGTATGTGGAAGGATAAGAGGAAGATCGGGAAAGCCTTGGATGGATATTGTGTATCAGCCGTTGAAAGGGAAAATTCCTTAGTATCCAGGATGATGAAGCTGGTGATAATTGGCCCATCGCTTACTGCAGAGTGGTTGATGATGAGGCTTTTTGGAAGTATTTGAAGGGACTGATGGCTCGGAAGTTTTCTGCACAGGTAGTCATATTTAATTCTGCTTGCATTGGAAGAACTTGACAATAACTGTTATGTTTTTCTCGAGACCCAACCCTCTATTAGGGGAAATAACTCGCTAATGAAAAAAGGAAATGGCTTTTATCATCATGCTCCATACCTTAGTGAACAACGAAAAAGCATTCATTGTCGTATTGATTCATTAAATCCTTATTCACGGATATATATCCTACCTAAATTATTGCAAAGAGATCTCTTCAGCTCTTCAGCGGATTCATAATTTGCATACTTCCACACCCTGCGCCATGCACCCTCCTTATCTTGTATGCACTCATGATTTTTTTTTGTTGGGGGCGGGCCGGTTATTACCATTATTATTTTTTTCTATTTTGTTTGTTGTGGTTGCGTTCCATGATTTCTTGGCTGTAGGGATACACGAGTTGGTTGACAGCGCTCGTTTTTATGTGTATAGTCAGTCTCGAGATGATAGACGGAGGTGGAGCTTATTCACCTTACATGGCTGTATGACTCGTGTGTCTTAAAGGACGTTTTTCTTGCTTTGCCAGCGGTCCATGTTTGCATTCAATAAAAAGGCGCTCCCTTTGCACTTGTTCGTTGACCTCTGGAAACTGTCCTTCGGCTGCCGTCATAAAAGCTTTCCTTCGGGACTTTTGTTGTTGTCGTCTGCTTCCAGACCGTCGAAGGACATTGGCTGGATCGGTTTTCCAAGGAGGATTTACTCGTCCTCCCCCTGGACCCCTATTCCCCCTTGAACATCCCCTCGTGATACTTCGTCGGGTAGAATGGCCGTATTTACAAGTCTCTAATTATAGGTAACTCCATCACACAACGCCAAGGTCTTCTTCTGCTTGTTTTTCCCCTGGTTGTTTGTCTCGCTTCTTCATATTTTTTTTTATTCTGGAAGACGTGCTTCTCTTTTATATATTTTCCTTCAACAGTTCCAGTATCTTCTATTCAATTATCATCTAGTTAAACGCAGATGAGTCTTCCCCACCTTGTTTCCCATCCTTCCCTCTACTTTACATCCCCTTTTCTGACGTTTCTAGATTAGTCGAGTATGCCCCAGACAACAGCAACCCGACGTCGACGACAACTCCTACTGCTCAACCTCCACGTCCTCGGCAGGCCTTGGAAGAGAACACTGAACCTCTTCCCTATCCAAGGCTGCACAAACACAGACTCACAGCGAACTAATACACGCACCCCGAGGTATTTTCCATCATGTGTCTGCACTTGAAAGCAAGCTCGTTCACCAACTAGTCTAGTCGCCTCGAATCCAATCACTCACACACACAAACACACACACATACACACGTCGTTCGTAAGGAAGTGATTATTACGTGGATTTCCTGCTGCACTTACATGTAGTTCATGCTTTCACAGGTATGAGTGAGAACGCTCTCGCGTGCTTGCTCACAGCTTAGGGTGTGGTGGTATTCAAGATTAGCCGTATAATAGTTTTATAAGGGACATTACTTCGAATAGCTTAGGGTGTGGTGGTATTCAAGATTAGCCATATAATTATTTCATATATGACCCTTACTTCTAATAGCTTAGGGTGTGGTGGTATTCGAGATTAGCCATATAATAGTTTTATAAGTGACCCTTACTTCTAATAGCTTAGGGTGTGGTGGTATTCGAGATTAGCCATATAATAGTTTTATAAGTGACCCTTACTTCTAATAGCTTAGGGTGTGGTGGTATTCGAGATTAGCCATATAATAGTTTTATAAGTGACCCTTACTTCTAATAGCTTAGGGTGTGGTGGTATTCGAGATTAGCCATATAATAGTTTTATAAGTGACCCTTACTTCTAATAGCTTAGGGTGTGGTGGTATTCGAGATTAGCCATATGATTATTTTATATATGACCCTTACTTTTAATAGTTAAGGATGGTTACTTTTTCGGTTGTTGAGTTAATTTAGTGTCTGCGGTGGTCCGTTGTAAATACATTGCGACGAATTAAATTAATCTCGTTAAGATAATGATCACTTATCGAATATAATTGTGATCTTTAGAATTAGTTGACGTTTTAAAGGCAAATTAAGTAAAATATTTTAGAATTATAATTCTAAAAAATATGTTTATTACATTTATAAGGAAACTCTGGCTTGCATGTTTTGTAGTCAGCATGTATAGTAATTATTATAAAAATGGTTGATGTAAACCTATCAAATTCTATGTATGTTTCTAGCTTGTATATTTGGCTTTGAATATTTTGATAGTTTCATTTTGATATTTTCTTTTTTTTTATGATATTCTCGTTATTACTTAGGGAGGACGGATTAATTAGCTGTCATTATGCTTTCAATGTTTACATTCTTGAATTTACAATGTACGCCATCTCATTCGTAATGCAAATAGATTAATGATAAGCTTTTGCCAGAGTAGAGGGATTTGCGATGATAGTGTTGATTCGAGCGATCTTTGTGGGTGCGTCACATTCATCACTATTGACCATCAGTAAAAGATTAATATTCATGCCTTTGGTTACTCATATGTTATCTCCTCCTCCTTTGGGAGATTCAAATGGTTCATATCATGTAATGAGCTCACGAGTGCGTGCTCGAGTAATTATCTTCTAGTAAGCATAGTAATTTACGCCTTACGTGTAAAATGAAATCATTCCTTAAGTGAACATCCATTTTAAAAGGGGGAATTATTTACAGTAAATAACTAATGTACGTCTTACGTGTAAAATAAAATAACTGCTTAAGAAATTGAATTATTATTATTATTATTATTATTATTATTATTATTATTATTTGCTAAGCTACAACCCTAGGTGGAAGAACAGAATTCTGTAAGCCCGAGGGCTCCAACAGGGAAAATAACCCAGTAAGGAAAGGAATTAAGGAAACTACAAGAAAATTAGATATCAATTAAAATAAAATATTTTAAGAACAGTAACAACAATAAGATAAGTATTTCATATATAAACTATAAAATACCTATTTAAAAAGTGGAAAAATATTTATACGTAAAATTATAATATAGAAGCAGTCGTAAATGTTATCATGAAGGAAATTCAAAGCGTGGGAAAGTGAAGGAAATTCCACACCAGAAATGACACATCAACCTTTAAGAGGTTATATTCATCTTAATCTCTTGTCTGTAATAGATAAACTCACGTATTAATTGCAGGACAGACAGTATTTTTTATTTGCGTTAGTCATCGAAGCGATTTATCGGAGATACGGTCGAGAGAGAGAGAGAGAGAGAGAGAGAGAGAGAGAGAGAGAGAGAGGTAAATGAATCACTCTTGTCAATTTCTTTTGTGTTTGATCAGTCACGATTTCAGATCTTCCTTCTTGAGAGAAGCGAATTTATTCTATGTCTGCATGGAAACCAATACCTCTCCCTCTCATCCCCATGATAAAGTGGTCATGATCTCTCTCTCTCTCTCTCTCTCTCTCTCTCTCTCTCTCTCTCTCTCAGTACAATAACATTTTATTATGCATTTTTTGCAATGCTGAGTTTGCCAGCACTTAGTCTTGTTATTAAGTTATTATTATTACTTAGTCTTGATATCAATAAACGAAGTTATTATTAATATTACTTAGTCTTGATATCAATAAACAGGTTATTAGTACTTGGTTTTGACATCCATAAACAAATTATTATTATTATTATTATTGTTGTTGTTGTTGTTGTTGTTGTTGTTAGGATTATTATTACTTAGTTTTGATATTAATAAACAAATTAGTATTATTACTTAGTCTTGATATCAATAAACAAGTTATTATTATTATTATTATTATTATTATTATTATTATTATTACTTAGTCTTGATATCAATAAACAAGTTATTATTAATATTACTTAGTCTTGATATCAATAAACAGGTTATTAGTACTTGGTTTTGATATCCATAAACAAATTATTATTATTATTATTATTATTATTATTATTGTTGTTGTTGTTGTTGTTGTTGTTGTTAGGATTATTATTACTTAGTTTTGATATTAATAAACAAATTAGTATTATTACTTAGTCTTGATATCAATAAAAAAATTATTATTATTATTATTATTATTATTATTATTATTATTATTACTTAGTCTTGATATCAATAAACAAGTTATTATTATTATTACTTAATCCTGATATCAATAAACAAGTTATTATTATTATTAGTCTTGATATCAATAAACAAGTTATTATTACTGTTATTATTTTCAAAGCAACAATTGGGCTAATGGCCATTTATGTCTATTGCAACTCTAATTAGTCTGCCTTGAGTCGTACAGTTTATAAACACAGTTAAGGAATTACGAATGATTATTTGGAGAGTGTAGATAACCGCGGTTTGTTTACACTCGATTGTTTGGATACTCTGGCCTAAATAAGACCGCTTTCATCTCCGCGTCTGCACTGCTTTATAAATAGAGACATTATTAAAGAATAGTGTCAGATATTAGGGTGTTTTGATTGAATGCTATCGGTATATTCTCATTGACCTTATTGAATCGATGAGCTGGGTATACGAAAACCAGGCATATTATGCAAACGATCCTCCATCAACATTATGGTGATGGACAGCTCTGGTATTAGATGAGGTAGCTTATATGCTCATGATTGTTAAAATGAGTGACTAGTAGCATTAAAATGTTTTTTTTTTTTTTTTTTTTTTTAATATTGATTCTTCAAAGATTTGGATGTTTTATACATAGATTTTTTTATGTGGTACATTTTAATCGATGTGCTTAAAGGGAAACATGTTGCATATTAAGCACTTTCCATGGAACTTTCCCTTATGTAAAGGCAGTTTTATGAAAGTAGGCCTTGTGAAAGAGGTTAAAAGAGAAACTTGAATCCATGAACTTTATTATATGAGTGAATTGCACCTTGAAATGAAAATTGTTGAAGCTAACACAAATACCAACGTGGAAAATGGACCTGCGAATATTTATCGAACTTGATAAAATGGTAATGTTCGATTCTTGTAGGATTTTGGGTGGAATTGTAATGACTGGTTATACAGTTGGTTAAATGAAAAAGGAAATAATGAATAAGGTTTGAATAACCAGGGGAGAATCAGTGACTGAGATTGAATAACGGCATAGTTGATTTGGTTCATTTTCATGTTATTATTATTATTATTATTATTATTATTATTATTATTATTATTATTATTATTATTATTATTATTATTACTTGCTAAGATACAACCCTAGTTGGAAAATCAGGATGCTATAAGCCTTAGGGCTCCAACAGGGAATATAGCCCAGTTAGGAAAGGAAATAAGGAAACTACAAGAGAAGTAATTAAAAAATAAAATTAAGTATTTTAAAAACAATAACAACATTGAAATAAATCTTTCATATATAAACTATAACTATTTTAAAAACAAGAGTAATAGAAATAAGGTGAATAGTGTGCCCGAGTATACCCTCAAGCAAGAGACCTGTACCCCAAGACAGTGAAAGACCATGTCGGCAAAATGTTTATATTTTGTTTGAATGAAAAAAAAAATGGCAACTTGAGTTGAATTTCCTGAATAATATAAGTGGAATAGAAGAGAAGAAATGCAAAAAATATAGAAATACATGAATATCTACTTAAGAATTTTGAAGTTGAGTGGAGTTAAGTGAGA
This sequence comes from Palaemon carinicauda, assembly GCF_036898095.1. NCBI lineage: Eukaryota > Metazoa > Arthropoda > Malacostraca > Decapoda > Palaemonidae > Palaemon > Palaemon carinicauda. Next base: position 35,759,904 of record NC_090765.1, read on the forward strand.
GAAACCTAGAAAGTGTGGCGTAAATGGTGTGACAGGTGTTGTAAAGGTTGTTAAGATTTAGATGTCGTATGTCAACGAAAATATTTACGGTCGTTAATATACATTAATTAATGAGAATTCGAATGTGCAATCTTTATGTGAAATGATACGAAAAGGATTTTCATATTAAAAGTAAACTTCCACAACTGAATTATTTTCAAAAGTTCAAACTTACAGCAAATGTTTTTATGTTGAACAGGCTGACATAAGTCTTTTTATAGTTTATATATGAAATGTCTGTTTTAATGTTACGGTTTTTTAAAATATTTTATTTTAATTGTTCATCATTTTTCATATCGTGTATTTATTTCCTTATTTCCTTTCCTCACTGGGCTATTTTTCCTGTTAGAACCCTTGTGCTTATAGCATCCTGCTTTTCCAACCAGAGTTATAGGTTAGCTAATAATAATAATAATAATAATAATAATAATAATAATAAACGTGGAACGAGCCGAAAATTAGTTTTTCAAATTAAAAGTCAACTTCCACAATTGGATGATTGTAAAAAAAATAATTAAAATAGATGAGTGAGTTTTAGGTAAACCTTTCTAAATAAACTTTTATTTGGACAGCAGATGGCGTCAAGTAAAACAATTTCACCAGGGGACTTGAGTGTCGATTCGACCCGTTTAATGATATGCTTATGATGGGAAGTAAAAACTCTGGTGGAATAAATTTAAATAGTAATGGGAGGTGCCTTAACGGGAATATCTCGTTCATTTTATTCTCTAAGAAGAATTTGTGTTTGAAATTGTTATGAAGTTGAATGAAGTGCCACGGTCATACAAGATAGATAATTATACAGATGCTGTCACGCTTACTTACAATAAGGTAAATGAAATATTATGTAACACACACACTCTCTCTCTCTCTGTATAACATCAAAACATTAACATTTGATACAAATCTCTCTCTCTCTCTCTCTCTCTCTCTCTCTCTCCTTCAAGTATAACATGAAAACATTAACATTTGATACAAGTCTCTCTCTCTCTCTCTCTCTCTCTCTCTCTCTCTCCTGTAACATCAAACCATATTAACATTTAATCCAAATACCAATCTCTCTCTCTCTCTCTCTCTCTCTCTCTCTCTCTCCTGTAACATCAAAACGCATTAACATTTAATCCAAATGTCAATCTCTCTCTCTCTCTCTCTCTCTCTCTCTCTCTCTCTCTCACTGATTATTGCGGCCTCCCAGTGGTGACACCCTGTTAAAATCACCAGAAAGTGAAATTCTCAACTTTTAATGCTAACGAGGTAGATCTCGTTTAACTCGTTTCTTGCTGTTTTAGAAACTGTTGAATTAATTCTAGTTGCTTAGAATGTTTTGAGCCTTATTGCTCTATCAAGGCTGTTGAGACTTTGCAATGTGTTTTGCTAGGTTTTGAATATACTGTACAGTCTGTGTGATAAGCCCCTATTTTTGAAAGAATTGTGCGAGGTGCCAGTTAGATGATAACTGAGAGGCGAGGTGAATGCTACTAAACTTGAACTTCTCTTGTAGTATTTCCTTGTTTCCTTTCCTCACTGGGCTATTTTCCCTGCTGAAGCCCTTGGGCTCATAGCATCCTGCTTTTCCAACTAGGGTTGTGGCTTAGCAAGTAATGATGATGATGATAATACTAATACTAATAATGATAACGATAATAGTAATAATAATAAACTTTATTAAACAGACATTGAGCTTATATACTAGGACTTGCGAGCAAGAACGTCAAAAAAATTCAAACAACATTAGGCATGAACTATCAGGTTTATACAGGTTGATTTATTAACAGGGCAGGGAAGAGTGAGTGATAAGATGTCAATCAAAACCGCTACAGTGCTCGAGCGTGTATGGAACACGTGCTATACAGAACGTGATGTGAGTGTACGAAAATATCTTCGTATGAGGTAGTAGCTTCACATGGAAATTGGTTTATATAATTATTTTTAATTCTTACGCCATAACATTGCTTAAGTGATAGATGAGATTAATTTTGATGCAGTCCTCTTAAACATAACTTGTTATTGTTCGTTTTGTAAAGACCTGTAGTGTACTAATGATAAGACTTGATGACTGGCACTGATGTTACTACTGGATTTATTAAGATTTTAAATGATCATTGCATATTTTAATGTAATTCGTAATAGTTAGGAATTAGATGTCTGCATTTGTTTGATTTCCTCTAAAAAGGCCGTAAATATTTTACTTTATATTGTAAAATATTTTTGAAGATTAAAAAACATTTAGTCGAAGCAAGCCTAAAATGTCAGTTGCACAAAAACCGGCACAGAATAGAAATCCCTTATGTAATGCGATTACGAAGCAGAACTTTTATTTTGAAAAATATCATAAATGGGTAATAAGATTAAGAAGTTCGTCAGTATAGCGTTTGAAAATAAAAGATTGGGTTATTGAATCAGGCTAGTGTATGATGTTTCATGGCGCTAAATAGGCCAAGCGTCTGGACATATTCCGCCCAATTCCCTAAATCAATCAACAATTTATATGCTTACTTGCCAAAGTTCACCTTGAAGGACATTAGTATCGCCAGCATTTGCTGTTCCATCATGATGTTCTTCAACTTCTAACCATTTGTATACCGTCGGCGTCCTCGTGAGACCAATTATTTGAGCATCCGGTGACTTTGATCGCCAATATTGCGATTCATCGTGCTTTGTAATGCCTTGTCTGGTTGAATTCATACACAATATCCACAGTTTTGGATGCAGAAGTCACACTGTTTATGGAACATTTTGATTACAAAGGAGTCTTTTGTAAGGGCTTCAGAAGTAGTGCCAATTACATTTTGCTATTTACAATTCATATGTGGCTCAAACTTGTGACTTAGCAAAAGAACTGTGTTTATAATGTGTAGCGGGAAGACGATTTCTCTGATATAAGTAAATTTACTTTCCCTGCTAATTGCTGGTTGATTTTATTTAAAATATGTTGAAAATGGTGTTTAGATACGTATAGAATGTTTTTGTCAGCGATAAATCATATTAATTGAAATGCCTATAATGAAGGAAGATATAAAACTCATATGAAATTCATATAGGAATGTAGTATGTAACAATATTTTGTAAATTCTGAGTAAATGCATTGCAGACGCTGTCTCACCTCTCAACTTTAAACACACACACACACACACACACACCCCAGTTGAACCTCAGGGCGGAATGGGGTCCCCAACCCAAAATCCACGAATCAAGTCACCCAGAAAGCTAGATCCCAGCCAAAAAGAAAAAAAAAACTGCCCTTTTATGTTTTTTATAAAAATAGCTTTCATCAATCTCAGTGCAATTGCTAATGAATCATTGCTATTCCATTGCAGAATAGGGGTTCTTAATGCGAGAAAACATGCAACCCCGTCAAGAACAAATGAACAGTTATTTACGTTTTCCTCATATACTTTAAAGAATGTTTTTAAATTGTACTTCAATGTTATAAAATTCTACCATTATCCTGTATTTGCCAGCATTTTATACAATGAATACATTCAGGTTTCCCTACCACAGCCATTACTTTTACCTTCTCTAAAAATGAAGACCATCGGTGTAGGATTTGAGAAGGAACTGGACGAATGTTTAAAGCTTCAAATAGGGAACTATGTGGATAAATATACCATTCAATATTTTTATTCTTTATTGGGGTAATTCTTTTTATGATTTTGTTTGAAAGGCAGAACTGCGGGATTTTCAGGATCACCTTCATCTTGGTATGTGATTTTTGCCAAATTACCAGTATATTATATATATATATATATATATATGTATATATATATATATATATATGTATGTATATATATATATATATATGTGTGTGTGTATATATATATATATATATATATTTTCAATCCCTACTTTTTTATATTAGTTATCAAAAACTTCAGGGATGTGTATTTAGCGGAGAAATTATTATAAAAGATGCTTAGCAAATCGTTCTTGTGTACTTTTAATTTTTATGATTCTTAACGAACTTGTATACTGTCACCCATGTAAGTCTTGGATTTAACTACCCCAGGTGACAACGCTGACAAAAATATAGTTAAGATAATAACCATAAATTTCTTTGGACATAATGAGAATGAACTTTCTAATGCCCTTAAACCATTATTTTAAAAAATGTTTTAATTTTAAGATACTTTTATGGGTCTTTAAACTAAATCATTAAGTCCTTTTATTAGATAATGCCAAAAGGATCTAGCTACGTACTTAGTAAAATTATATTGAAATAAAAATCTTTTTATTTTAGGATTTGGAATCGCGATTTTGTTGATCCTTGATGAAGTTTTGGTTAAATGCACTCCACCATATGTCAGGATTTTTTTCTCCAAGGGAACATATGGTCTGCATTGAATGGCATTCACATAAGAAGCATGTACACACACACATTACAGTATGTATATATACACACACACTATATATATATATATATATGTATGTATATATATATATATATATAATATATATATATATATATATGTGTGTGTGTGTTGATATGTATCTCTCTCTCTCTCTCTCTCTCTCTCTCTATATATATATATATATATAATATATATATATATATATACATATATATATATATATATATACATATATATATATATTATATATATATATATATATTTATATATATATATATATATATGTGTGTGTGTGTGTTTGTTAATATATATATATATATATATATATATTTACACACACAATATATTATACTACTTAGGTCTGTAAATCGAACAAAGTTAGAACATCAAGACTTGGCCTGACTTCAGTGGGGAGAACGAAGAAATGCATCGTAAGTCAGAAACAAGAAAGAAAAATTAATCTACATTAAAAGTAGTTATTGAATCCCAATGTAAGTTTTCTGTAAAGTTTTAATGAGACATTTTTTTTCCCCAACTCTTTACTGATTCGCGTCGAGGCGACAATAAAGTCGATGATAAGGAGAAAAATCATTAAAAAATGTTCCCGATAAAAACGAAGGAGTGGCGTCGTGGTTAGGAGCAACCTGTTGTTAATGATGAGTATCTTGAATTAATTTCGTCCTTAAAGACAGCTTCTGTATTCGTAAGTGGTGTTAGTTAAAGTTCAAACTGCTTTTTGTCACCAGAGACCTGATAATTTGTTTAACACTGGGCGATTCTCCGACACCCTCCCTGCCGGCGGGTGAACGCCAACCCTACCTGCGCGTTTTAATCATTTACTCGCCTCTCTTGTTATTATCTTACGGGCTCAATTAGCATGGGCTCGAGTAATTATTATTGTAGAGATGAGCTTTGACAATTTTATGTTTATTTAAGAGATCTCCTGTTATTTATAAGAGAAGAACAGTTCTATTAGGTAGGGAAATAATGTAATTCCTAAGATTTGCAGGTATTTTTACAATTTACCTGTTGTAGTGCCACCAAACAGATGTAAACCGTAGTTGCATAACTTTCTCAACAAATCTAGCCTTTTTATTTATATATTTTTTTCTTTTTTTTTCTTTTTGCTACGGATTCCGTAATTTTGAATATCTTATCTTCAGGATTTCAATAAGCAAGCTGATGTTGTATTTCAATTTATATATACACAAATATGTATTATATAATCAACATCGTCACCATCTCCTCCTACGCCTATTGACGCAGAGGGCCTCTGTTAGATTTCGCTAGTCGTCTCTATCTTTAGCTTTTAAATCAATATTTCTCCATTCACCATCTACTCCATGCATCATAGTCCTCAGCCATGTAGGCCTGCGTCTTCCAACTATTCTAGTGCCTTGTGGAGCCCAGTTAAACATTTCATACAAATATATATATATATATATATATATATGCTGTATATTCTGTTGAATTTGGTTATCGGTTTAAATATGGGAATTGTAATTTCATATAGGTATCAAAATCTTCGTTTATTACTGCTCTCTCTCTCTCTCTCTCTCTCTCTCTCTCTCTCTCTCTCCTGCCTGTTACTAGAATAATGTTTCCTTTTAGATGTACCTAAGTTTCTATTGTTACAAGTGATTGTTGGAGGGTAGGGAGTATGGGTTTTATGTCTATTAAATAATTATTATTATTTATGCGTATAATCAGGCAGAGTTATATATTATAATACCATGTATGAGTGTATGATTTTGCCGTTAAAGACAACCACTAAATGCTTGGTATTTATTACACACCGAATATAATTACACATCGAACGGCTTAAGAGCAAAAGTAATATTTAAGCTGCTTCTGTATAAGGCAGGCCGTATTTGAATTGATACGACAAAAGAATCTGTGAAAGATTAATGATTTAGAACTACTCGATATGAATTTGATCTAATAATCGTTTAATAATGAGAGGAAGAATGTTGATATTAAGTCTAAGGAAAGTTCTGCTGCTGACGTTATCTCTTAGGCGCTGTTTGTTTATTACATTGGTCTTTATGTAAGTTTATGCTGGTCTAGCTGAAATGTTGCTTCCTTGATTACCTACAAGTTGGCTGCACATATTTTCAACGATTTGTTAGGTATTATTTTTTGTTATCGAGTGTCATAGGTGGATGAGATCATGGTTAGAGGTAGATGGAGATGATTTGGACATGCTCTTCGCACTCCCCAAGAGCGATTAGTTTACCAAACGTTCAACTGGGCCCCACAAGGCACTAGAAGTGTTAGAAGACCCAGGCTTACGTGGTTGAGAACTATGACGAGTGAAGAAGTATTAAATTGAAAGCTCAAGATAGAGACGACTGGCGAAATCTAACCGAGGCTCTTTGCGTCAATAGACGTAGGAGATGATGATGATGTTTTTTTTTTTCATCTATTACATGCTAGTTTTCGTTTTTTCTTCCCGTTGTAGAAAGTGGTTTAGTAGTGATTATGTTTTTAAGTAAAAGAACACACTATAACCCAGTTTATCTTAAAATGTTTTTTTCTCTAATTCAAAGATCGTTACAATTTTTTTTTCGAGCAATTGGAGATAAATTATGCTAACACCAACACTAAGCATTTCAACCGTAACTTGACAAGCATCCATGTAGATCTCCTTTTGTTCATAAAATTTTTTTAATAATTTTTTTCTAGTGTGAATATATGGGTTTTTATTCGCAATTAGGGATGTTTGTTCGGTCGGGGATGTGGTTTATTGTATTTCATAAAATATTGCATTATTGTAAATTGCGTTTCCTGCAGCTTACCAAGGAAGGATGTACAATGTGTAGAACATCGCCAGGGTTCTTAGTTGTGATTAAATGTCAAGAAATTGTCATTATTTCTCTTTTGTTGGTTATTATTCAATTCTCGGAGGAGTATGTTTTTTTTTCCAACTAGAGTTGTAGCTTATAATAATGATAGTTGACATACAAATAATGATTATGTTGGATTAATTTCCTATATGAAATTGAAAATGTACTGTCTTATTTTTCAATCTAAATTTGGCCTGATCAACGGAACATGATTCATTAGACATCTAGAAAATAATCGCATGCTACTGTTTTTTATATTTTAGATAAGACTATTATTAGTAAAGCCATATCTACAGAACTTCATTAATATTACCTTAAATTTGACTTCTATCTAGATACAATAATGCAGTCTTTTGAAGTGATATTTGTGTTTAAATTGGAAAATTTTAAGATTAATTTCATACACCTAGCATTTACATGTGGCTATATTCTCATTGAACTTGTATTATCTTCATTGATTGAAATTATGTTTTAAAGCCGAATTGGTTACCGTACTATCGTAAATAGTCTTAATTAGATTTATGAAATCGAGGAGAAAAAATTTGATTTCTGGTAACGCTTTAGTCAGTGTCATTTGAGGATTGTTAAGTTAGCGGTTTATTTCTATATGCGCTATTATTATGTGGAAGATACTTAGATATATAAATGTACTCACACATACACACACATGCACACACACATATATATATATATATATATATATATATATATATATATATATGTGTGCGTGGTTCTTGCACAAAGTAAAAACCAACTACAGTCAGGTAATTTAGTTTGTGAACTAAATTACCCTTCGGCTTTAATGATTTATAAATTGTTTGTTTTTCGTAAAGTTTGGGACCTTATTTTTATTCAATATTTTATGGCATGGAAGATTGTGCGATAAAATTATTACTTTTAGTCTGTGAAAAATGTATTGAACAATTGGTTAATATTGATACATTCTGCATGAAAAATGATAATTTAACCCTTGCTCTGTAAGTATCATAGCCTGGCACTGTCACAGCATATTAAAAGTTGAATTGTTACTTACTGCCATTTTATATTTGAAATTGCAGATACTGCCTATTGTCATTCTAATGGATATGAGTTATGCATGGCTAGTTTTAGAAGAGCTCTCGTGATCTAAATAGTTCCAGGTGTGCATGACATGTTATTATTTATTTTTATCAGTCTCTTCCTGATCGCTAAAAGTCTGTTGTTTATTTGTTTATGTTGGTCATGGCGTATAATGAAATGCATATCTCTCGTATATTATTATTATTATTATTATTATTATTATTATTATTATTATTATTATTATTATTTATATTAATATTATTATTATCATAATTATCATTATTATTGTTATTATTGTTATTATTTCTTGCTAAGCTACAACCGTAGTTGGAAAAGAAGGATGCTATAAGCCCAAGGGCTCCAATAAGGAAAAATAGCCCTGTTAGAAAATGAAATAAGGAAAGGATTAAACTAAGAGGGAAGTAATGCAGAATTAATATATTTTAGGAACAATAACAGCATTAAAATAAATCTTCCATGTATAAACTATAAAATCCTTAAAGAAAAACAAGAGGAAGAGAAATAAGATAGAATAGTGCGCCCGAGTGTGTCCTCAAGCAAGAGATTTTTTTAGATAGGACTTGACACAATTATTTTGAAGTTTGTGTATATATGTGCTTTGCCTTTGCTTATTATTTATTTTTATGTACGGCCGTCCTTAATATAAAAGCTGGGCCCTTGATCCTTAATGAAAATTTGTACTAAAAGAATTTATATTTCTTGTGTATAGGTCCAACTCTAGGAATATTTTAGATTCGATTATTACACTGTCTATACTCCCATAGTACTTAGAAATCGTGTATCTGTAGAAAGCTTATTTCTCGACCTTGACCCTGACTTTTGACCTTAACATGTTTTAATTAGCGTGTATTTACATACACTCAAGCATGAACCAAGTTTGAAGTCTCTGTGACAACGAAGTGCAAACATGGCTGAATACGTAAATTGGATATATTGCTTGACCGTTACCTTGACCTTCCAAAATTTTATAGCCATCTCAACCAACTTTTTATAATTTATTCCGTGGGACACATTCGGAGACTGTAAATTACAGATTAGAAATGTATAATGTAATTCAGTACCTATCTTATTCACCAAAGTAAATGATCTTGGATAAGGGTATGTTTATTTTGATTTAAAAAGAATAATCTTGTTGCAATTTTTGTGAAATTTTGAACTACTACTGCTGTATTACTTAATGTTCAAGTAGGTTAATTCCTAATGATGTCTCGTGTAGCATTGTTTAAGAAATATTTCTTGTATAAGCAATTAATTCATTATACGGATTACGTACACTAGATTTAAGAATATAAGGAGTCTTGTATGTTTACAATGCACGAGAATTGAATTTATTGTTAATATAATACACACACACACACACACACACACATATATATATATATATATATATATATAATATATATTATATATATATATATATATATATGTATGTATGTATGTATGTATGTGAAAGCACACTATGGAGGTGGTGCCACAGAATGGGTTACTATTTTTATTCTCAACAATGACCTTTTGGGATGAAGTCGCTATCTGTACAGCCCTGTTCACCTGATGTTCATGATACTTCTTCAGCGATAGCATTTCTCGGTGGTCACCCATTCAACCACAGACCACTCACAAAACAAAAAGCTCGCAACCTCACTAGTTGTTAAATCTATTACGTCAAAGGATGTTGGGTCGGCTTACAACAGCCTCATTCTGTTGTGAGGATGAATAGAGTAGTAAGCCAGTCATAGTTTCTCGTTTTATTTGTGTGTGTTGATGAATAACATTGTTGTGTTGTCTAATAATATATGCTTATGAGGACCACTTGTAAGAATTAAGCGAAATAATAAGAGCAATGCGTATGAGAGAGAGAGAGAGAGAGAGAGAGAGAGAGAGAGAGAGAGAGAATGTCCCTGTTTGTCCAATTCAAGAAGCTTAACCGAGTTTGATGGAAATATCAAATAAGAATTAAGCGAAATAAGAAAAGCAATGTGTAAGAGAGAGAGAGAGAGAGAGAGAGAGAGAGAGAGAGAGAGAGAATGTCTCTCTGTGTCCTATTCAAGAAGCATGACCGAATTTGATGGAAATATCAAATAAGAATTAAGCGAAATAAGAAAGCAATGTGTAGAGAGAGAGAGAGAGAGAGAGAGAGAGAGAGAGAGAGAGGAATGGGTATATGTCTGTGTTATTCAAGAAGCTTGACCGAATATGATGGAAATATCAAATGAACAAAAAGAAATAAAAAAGTTAAGAGGAAAGTAGAGTTCTTATGTTGACATGTGGTTACCGTATGCTCAGCCAAATATACAAAAGCACATTAATGTGTCTTTCATCCGGCTGGTGTTAGATGGATCACGTTTCGTTTGTTTTATCTTGAAAGTGCTTTAAAATGTAATGGAGTTTCTCACTCGTGTCGTTGTTGATGTACGTCTCTTGATTACAGGAACTAAATACTTTTGTAATTTTACTTAAATTTGAAATTTTAGTTGATTATATGTTACGAATATTTGAAAGTAAAGTACTGTAGTTGAGAAGCCGGACGAGAAACAGTCTTGTTCAAACTACATTTACTCTAAATTCGTCCTGAATTCGTCAGAGAGAGAGAGAGAGAGAGAGAGAGAGAGAGAGAGAGAGAGAGAGAGGGGGAGAGATAGCAGCTTCAAGAAAGTAGATAACCGTTCATTTTAAGTTCACTCCGACTCAGATTAGGCACACGATTGAGGCAAAATATAAAGTTGCACTTTTTCTCGACTAAAAGACTTGATAATTGTCTTATCAGTTTTTATTCGAATTCTTAAAATGACAACTTTAACTGAGTTTTCGTTTGTTTTATAAATTATAATTGGTTCTCTTTTTGTAGATATACACTTGAGCTATTTGTATGTAAGCCTTGACTCGCATTATTTACATCTATGGCTTCACATGAGTCAAATATATTATTTTAGAAATGAATATAGCATTATGATAAAAAAAGGTTATTAAAGACATTCAAAATGTGGAAAACGTTTCATTTTGGATTCTTTACATTATTTACATTTATATTTACATCAAATATATTATTTTAGAAATAAATATATCATTATGATAAATAAAAGGCTTTTTAAGACTAAAAATGTAGAAAACGCTCCAATTTGGATTCCTTAGAAAATGTTTATCATAAAGATTCGAGACAGAACTATTTGATTCGTGTTGTGTTTATTGTGGTGATGATAGGAATATAGGCACCGTTATAGTGTGTGTGTGCCGTGTGGGGTACGCGTGGGTTTCGTCACCCACACTGTAACCCCGTTAACTGGTGTTATCAATGAAGCTCTAGTTGCCAGGTACAAGTATAGTGTCTCAGTGGTAGTTACTGAGCTGTTTTGTCTGGCTCAGCGGAACCCTAATGTAATTACAGTTGCATTTGCCCTATCTTGAGCCACACCTGTTCTTTCTTGAGGTTATACAATCTTCTTCATCTATTGGATTGCGCTGGAAGAAGAGAGAGAGAATATAAAAATTGCTGTGATATAATGCCAAAGAGTTGGTGAGAACGGCATCTGTGAACGGGGCTACTGTGCCACACAGTCTATATCATGTTAGCGGTGTCAGAAGGACACGCGGAAATGGCCCTTCAGTCACATGTAGGGAAGGTCTTCGCCACCCGTGATGCCCGCCGTGGGATTGGGCCTTACGTCGAATTAAAATTTGTGAGGCTAATTGCAGCGAGCTGTATCTCCCGGCAAAGAAACCTGAGCTCTAAGCCATTATGTTGAAAGGGTCGTTTTGGTGTGGAAACTTTTGATTGGGATGTGGCAGGCCCCAGACAAGGATCAGTTGACTTCGCAGCGTCAACACAATGCTGATTTATCCGAGGCTGGGTGCTGTTTTCGCTGACGTCCTGTTTTGCTGATCTGGTAACTGTTGCTACCTGTTTTCCATTGTGTAGCTGGCTGACTTGGCCCTCAAAGTCATGCTAATCAGCTTTGCTTTGACTAGTCTCGAAGGCCTCTCACCTCTGGGGCATTTATTTCTTCTTTTTTTCCTCCCTTGTTAATCTCGTTTGCCCAAAGGTTTGGCGTCAACGCTGCTGCTACTACAAGTACGATTTCAGATCTGAGCGATCATAGCTCACGCCTATTTAATGCTTCCACGACTACTACTTACTCACTCTTGCGTTGCCAGATTAAGTTATTGCCTTGCTTACTTGAGGCATCCTCCTCCCCCGGGGGAATATCCTCGTTTTATCGGTTGATTTGTTTGCCCATCTATCAGAGAACCCTTATGGCATGCTCTTCTAATCTAATTAGCTCTCTCTCTCTCTCTCTCTCTCTCTCTCTCTCTCTCTCTTTCTCTCTCTCTCTCTCTGTGTGTTGTGAGGGTGTTCTCGTATCCAACTATGCTTTCTCAGTTACTGTCGTCTCCCTTTTTTTACTTCATTTGTAGAATAGGATACCCAAAGCTTCTAAGAGAGATTGCGAACGTTGCAGCTTGCAAAAGAAGAGACACTGAGATTAATTTCTTGAATTTCAAAAGAGGATACAGTGGTGGATTTTTGACAGACGACAACTGCATAGATTTATCTACGTCTTTTGTTGACTGAAGAGCGAACATGACGCTTCTGGTTCAATGTGGAGCGAATGCTGGTGTTATTGTATAACGGAGAGGGTGATACGATGTTTGTCTTTCGGTATGAAATGTTAGGTCTCATAACGTTTGTGCAGATGGTGAGTTCCCTGCTTAACTATGAGGTGATGGGAGAGTCTCTCTCTCTCTCTCTCTCTCTCTCTCTCTCTCTCTCTCTCTCCAGGATGTGTAGCCTCCTAAGTAAATCCATGCGTGCGTCGTGTTTCTTATGACTGTGCCTGTTTAGATTAGTGTAGTCTCTACGCTGTAGGGTCATATTTAGCAAAGACATACATAGCAGCGATCCGAAGCCGAGGGGACAGAGACATGACTCTTGATGATTATGATCGCCTCGAGTGTCTCGAGATTTAGATTTCTTTTGGCCATTCTTGAAGGATTAGTGTGCGAGACGGTCTCCATTTAGTTGTTAAAAGATAATGATGGAGAAGTTTTATCCTTGTATGTTTTCAGGTATTTAGTTGTTTGCACATAACATTAAAAGTAAATGTGGGTTAGATGTAGATTTTTATTATAGATTTTTATGCTGAGAGTATTTATGGTTTAAAGTAGGTCTTAATCATTTAACTAGCAAGGCCATTGCAAAATTTAATTTGAAAATTTTAAGCTAAAATTTGATCAGAATCTTGACAAGATTGTTTTGTTTTCGTTATTATATCATGTGATAGGAATAGTTTTATTTGTGTGTGTATATATATATATATATATATATATTATTGGGTGTGTGTCGATGTGTGTATAAGAATTGCTACACACACACACACACACACACACACTCTCTCTCTCTCTCTCTCTCTCTCTCTCTCTCTCTCTCAGCCTTTTTTTCTTAAAATGTTTTGAATCGTAAGATCTCATTACGCCATTGTATATTTTCTATCCCGAGAGGTCGTAAGTGACAGAGCCTTCAACATGTTTGAGTGCTTTTATGTAATCTCTCTCTCTCTCTCTCTCTCTCTCTCTCTCTCTCTCTCTCTCTCTCGTGTTGGCCCTCAGTGAAAGATGCTGTCGTGAGATTTGTAATTGCTAATGATATAATAATGTCCGAACAATTTTCATTGAGAAAAAAAAATTCGGTTTTAAATTGAAATTTCTTCTAAGATAATCATCATATTTATTTAAATTATTCCTTGGGAATGTTTTATGTGTCAGCCAATCACCCTTTATTTGAGTATTGTAACCAATGCTGCAAGGTGATTATAAATTGACGTATTGTCTATGAACACACTTATGATGAGATAATAGATTATCGTTTGGAAATTTACTTCCTAGGTCTTGGGAAATAATATAGCCTCATGCTTTTGTAATTTAGAATTTTGATTCTTCTGAATTTCCTCAATTAATTTCATGTAGGACGTAACCCCCTTTATGGATTTACGTGTTGCTTAATATTATGATGATAATTATCATTATTATTATTATTATTATTATTATTATTATTATTATTGTTATTTTATTATTATTATTATTATTATTATTATTATTATTATTATTATTATTATTATTATTATTATTATGTTATTGTTATTATCAGGTAAGCTGCATATATCCAATACAATGAGAAAACAGAAGGGATACGGATAAATGAATACAGAATTGACGGATAAACTATATAAGAGGAATAATTAAGAATGATAATTAGGATAACTATGAAATATATACTCCCTTGATCCTGCTCAACTAGAAAGCATTTGTACTCATTTAGAACTTCGGAAGTTCCAATAATTCAACTACATGACTAGTAAAAGTATTCGCTCACCTCTGTAACAAAACTTGTTTGGAATATAATTTTACCAAAGAAATGACAGGACCATCCCATAGAAGAGGATGTTATATTAAATTTCATTTTGTGCCCTTATCATGCTTTTTTTCAGGTTGACCTTGCCTTTGGAGTCCAAAGATATAATATCTAAGTAACATAATATAACTCAAATGGTAACAATAGTAATTTTAATGATTTGAATAACTAATAATTAAAAACTTTTTGATAGAAAAAAATTAATAATAATAATTTTAATAAATGTAATCATAATAATTTTAGTAGTAGTAAAAATTTTGATAAATTTGATAAAAATGATTTTGATAACAAGAATAATTTTAATAACAAATTTGATAATAATAATAATTTTAACAAATTTGATAATAATATAGAAAGCTTCAGAGTTGTTTGTGGTGATGCGTTTTTCATGGTTCGCGTCATATAAGTATTTTGGTGTAGTTTCCCCATTTAAATATTTTCCTTTTCCGCAATATACTGACGGTCATCTCTCAAGATGCAAACTCATTTCAATTGTGCATCTTCCCATTATTAGAACTTGTCTAAACAGAATGTTGGGTATGACACACTTAAGGTTTTTTGAGTTAGCCGTGCTTCTATAGCTTCGTTTAAAAAATATTGATACAAAAGTCGTTGTGTATTCATGAGTAATTAATTAGGAAGAATAGATTATTAGTGGAAATACACTTATTTCTATTGAAGAAGTCATATTAAAGTAGTTGAATATTACCCTGTAGACAGGAATTAAAGTAGTTGAATATTACCCTGTAGACAGGATTAGAAATGAAACTATAAAAGAGATTGCTTGAATGCCATATGTGGATGAGATCATGGTGAGGGGTAGATGGAGATGTTTTGGCCAAGCATTTCGCACTCCCCAAGAGAGATTAGTTCACCTAACGTTAACTGGGCTCCATAAGGCACTAGAAGAGTTGGAAGACCCAGTCCTACATGGCTGAGGACTAAGAAGCGCTTCAGAAAAAAAGAATTGGCTATTGTAAGATAATTATTAATTTATACTTCTGTTAGTATAAAATTCAACTGCGTTTCCCATTATTATTATTATTATTATTATTATTATTATTATTATTATTATTACAAGCTATGCCCTATAGTTCTACTGTATATAAAAATAAATAACCATGCTACTCTCACAGGTCATTCTGTTTTATTCTTCATTCATCCGTTCCCTTTGGATTTCTCTCGCTTGGCTGTCAAAATACTGCTTCTGTCACTTTATCCTCCTTCAGTTTTCATCCATAATTTAGAATTGAACATTATCCGATAAAGTCATCTAGTAAATCATTAAATTTAACTCGTTTTGCTAAATTAACTTTTTGATAAGTATTATGTACATAGTCTTATCGAATAGAATAGGATTCTGAGTTCTCTGATTTTTAGATTTTAACTTTTTTTAAGGAAAGTTTAATGAATAAATTTTGAACTTGAATTAATAGCAGTTTTGGTCTAATTTATTTCTTTATTACTTAGGTGTAATTATTTCTTCCCAAATTTATTCGTGCCAGCTCTGTAGGTTTCGATTTTAACTGAGTGGGATGCATGTTATCCCCATTTTAATAATAACTAGAGGGGCATTAGTAGAGGGCAGACCTCCGCCGCGATAGCTTATTTCTCGACCTGTTGCTTGACCTTGACCTTAGCGTGGATTTTCAAGCACTCAAATATAAACCAAGTTTGAAATATCTGTGACAACGATGTCCAAATTTATGGCTGATTACGTGAGTTGGACATTTTGCTTGACCATGGCCTTGACCTTTCAAAATTTAATCATTTCCAGCTTTTTACATAGCATTTAATCCCTGCAAATTCATTACACAACGATTAAAATTGTGGCCAGTAACCTGTTCCAAACAAACACACACATGCACAAACAAACACGCAAATAGGGGTGAAAACATAACCTCCCTCCAACTTCGTTGGCGGAGGTAATAATCTTCAAATAGAAACTTTCCTCTGTAGGATGCAGGAACATCCATCAATTTCTGTGCATACCGAAACACGCCGATCCACAAACGTATCCCTTTTAACGCTGAGAATTTTACTAAGTATTTTGCTGGAAGCTTTAAGTATTTGCAAAACTTTCAATGACTCGAAGGATTCTCGAAGAACTCTTATCCTGTGGAGAATTTACTTAACAGTGTAAACATTGCTGGGCATTGAAACATTTGATTCAAGTAAGAAAATTTCTCTCGTGTTTGATGGGGTGAAACCAAATAAAAGATATCGTTCAGATATTGGAGGAATTGGTCTCATTCTAATATAATACTAACAGAATATTATGAAGTACCGGTAATGCATTAAAAGGATACGAAATTGAAGGGTAAAATGATCTTGGTATTTAGTAATACTTTTATTGGTATTAGAAAATGAGCATTGTTTTAAAAAAGATCTCATTGGGGCATGCATTGCATCTCTCTCTCTCTCTCTCTCTCTCTCTCTCTCTCTCTCTCTCTCTATATATATATATATATATATATATATGTGTGTGTGTGTGTGTGTGTGTGTGCGGACAGACAGACAGACAGTCAGACATCCCAAGGGGAAACGTCATACTCATGCAAGTAAACTTTTAGTCACGATTTGGCACCTCCTTAGTAATAGATACAGAGAAAAATTGCTACTATTTGTTATACATCAGTTGATTATACTGTATCTATATAACTTAAATATAGCAAGTAAAAGAATTTCATTAAAAATTTTAGCTTATGTCTGTACTTTCGATAGTTAGGTTTTCTTTACAAAAGACTATTAGGAAAAATACTAAGTTTTCAATTTTGCATATTTATAAGAACATATATATTTGTATTTATGAATTTTTAAATTAGAATTCTTGCTCGACTACCGTTGAAGCATCGTTTAAAAAGGGTATATTCACAGTTTTTATTCACTGATATATGGTGCTCCTCCTGGATTTTTATGTACAATTGGCATAGATTTCAAGATACATTTTTCTCAGTCACTAATTATTTCTATGCACATAATGAGACCGTGAAACTTATGCAATGATAATACTTCACCTAATGTGACCGGGACACTTATGCAATGAGAAT
Source organism: Palaemon carinicauda (assembly GCF_036898095.1). NCBI lineage: Eukaryota > Metazoa > Arthropoda > Malacostraca > Decapoda > Palaemonidae > Palaemon > Palaemon carinicauda. The sequence goes on from NC_090765.1 coordinate 35,777,671, forward strand.
ACTTTACATAATGTGACCGGGAAACTTATGCAACAATACTTCACATGTGACCGGGAAACTTATTCAATAATACTTTACATGTGACCGGGAAACATATGCAATGTAGTTCACATATTGTGCATGGGAAATGTATGCAATGTTATACTTCTGAAAATACGTACAGAATTTGGTTTATATTTCCCCTGAAATTACTTTGAGACCACGGTATGCGTTTCGGGAAGTCTCTTCATACATCATCATCATCTTGGCGGAATAAACAGATGTTTCAAGAAAAACAACGGAGGCGTCAGGCTGAAAGAGAATCTCTCTCTCTCTCTCTCTCTCTCTCTCTCTCTCTCTCTCTCTCTCTCTCTCGTCTTCATCATCATCATCATCATCTCTCTCTCTCTCTCTCTCTCTCTCTCTCTCTCTCTCTCTCGTCTTCATCATCGTCATCATCTCTCTCTCTCTCTCTCTCTCTCTACTACAGTCTCCGATTTCGGATAACTCTTTCCGTCTGTAGGAGGAAGAGCCATCAAGATGGGAAAGTGAATTTAGGTCGAACTCGTTTACAGAAAGAAAGATTAGAATTACGATAAACATTTTTTTATTTTTCTCTTAATTCAAATTTACTCTCAAAATACTTCAATCCAATCTTCTTGCAATAAACAAATAGCTGCAAAGAAGAAGAAGTAGGCGAAGAAGGTACTTGGGAGGGCTGGTAGGATTCAGTGTAAATATTGGCTTAAGACCCTGAACGAATCTTCATCCAGAGGAAATGTGATTTCATACACAAGCGAGACGACGGGTTTTCTGTTTGAGGTTTTACCAACGTATGACCGGATTTGAGGTTGCATTCGAGTCTCTCTCTCTCTCTCTCTCTCTCTCTCTCTCTCTCTCTCTCTCTCTCTCTCTCTCTCTCTCTCTCAGTAGTCTTCGATATCATTGGTGTTTGATATGATTTATATTTTCTCTTGTATTTAGACAGTAAATTTTCGCTACATCGACTGTTTTTTATCAGAATTTTGTAGTTACACGATTACATAATAGTAAAAGATATACTCAATTTCCTAATATATATATATATATATATATATATATATATATATATATATATATATATATATATATATATATATATACATATATATATATGTTTTTTTTTCTTTTTGCATCATCCCTTTGAGTCCCCTTTATGGTCTGTTATGTGCAGTACTAAATATGTTCCCATGGTTGTATGTATGTGTATAATGGTTTTTCAATAATCCTGCAAATGATATTTTTGTTTTAACATTAAAACAAAAATCACCCGCTAATAAAATAATGTGGCTTTAAGTACCTACTGTGTATATATGTACATTTATCTGTATATATCTATAATATATATCTATATATTATATTTATATGTATATGCGTGTATATATACAATGATTTAGATACAAATGTCGCACATACAAACATACATAGTGTATATGTATGATCTGTCTAATAGCAATAATATATAAGCACAGGGTATAAGGCTTCAATGACGCTTGTCAGTTAGCGGAAAGTGGCGTGGATACATCATTCCCCAATATTCTACAGGAGCGGAAACTTAAGTAGTCATTAGTCTCAGGAGCTGAGATTCATATGCCATTTAGGGGGACATTATCTCTCACCGTGGGGGACGCCGTAGCTCCTCACCTAACACTTTTCTGCCTTGAAAAGAGAATTTGTATCCCAAGCCAGTGGCACATCTCAATTTCGATTTTAAGTGACAGGCCTGATCCTTGCTTTTTTTTTTTTTTTTTTTTTTTTTTTTTTTTTTTTTTTTTTTTTTTTTTTTTTTTTTTATAAAGCTATAGCCATCATCAGCATCATTATTTATGTAAATCTTACCTCCTTCTTAGCCCTTAGGTCACTCTTACAGCGTGCAACATTTATTCATCTGTTAGGGTTTTTTATTTTGTTTTCAAGTATTCATATCTTGTTAAGTTCTTGGGACTATTTTTTGCTGTCTTCAATGGAGGTTTACGAATTTCTGATTAATTTAACATTCATAGCTTTATATTTTTTAACTCGTCAATGTATGTTTCTTCGGTGGTGTATCGTCGTAGGTTTTCAAAGACATGCAGCATGAATTAGTTTTTACATCACTGAAACACATAGTTCTAGAGAGAGAGAGAGAGAGAGAGAGAGAGAGAGAGAGAGAGAGAGAGAGAGAGAGAGGGAGAGAGAGAGAGAGTCTGTGTAGGGTACGTGAGATGTGATCTCAAAGTGTCAGCAAACAGATGGGATGGTAAACTTCCGCAGACATAAAAGCATCATGTTATAAACCCACAATGGGTTTAAGGTTCTCATGTCAAGAAGCAAAAAACGACAAGGGCTTCTGACTTATTTATAAAGATGCAGGATGTTAAGACGTCAAACATAAAGCCATAAGAAAAAAATAACTGACATTGAAATTTCAGTTTCTTATATAATTTTGAGAAAAATTTGGTAAGACGTCAAACATAAAACCCTAAGAAAAAAATAACATTTAAATTTCAGTTTCTAATACAATTTTGAGAAAATTTTGTTAAAACGCCAAACAAAACCACAAGAAAAAATAACATTCAAATTTCAGTTTCTAATACAATTTTGAGAAAATTTTTTTAAAACGCCAAACATAAAACCATAAGAAAAAAATTACATGCAAATTTCAGTTTCTTATACAATTTTGAGAAAAATTTACTAAGTTCATTGTAGATAAGATGAAATACATTGATCTGAAGAATGTATATTTTAAAAACATGATAGATAAGTAAAGTTGATTTAGAGATAACTTATCTTTCCCATGAACTTCTGAATTGGCAAAGCGTCATGAAAGTCTGATGGATATAAGACTTTGAGTTGTGTTATGATATAGGATTTAATGTGTGTTGTGATATAAGACTCTGATGTATGTAGTTAGGATCACCATGAAGAAAATCCATCATTGTTTGACATATGATAATATTTATTTTGTTTATACTCATGTTTTTGCTTCCGTTTAATTCATTCATCATGTGACAGATGCTTCTATATAAATTAATCAGAACATCTATGCAAAGGAGACTGGATTACAGCTTAAAATAAACATGGTAAGAGAGAGAGAGAGAGAGAGAGAGAGAGAGAGAGAGAGAGAGAGAGAGAGAGAGAGAGAGTTTGTGATTGGTTAAACTATGTTTTTATATGTTTGATGTAACTGTCTTCGCCAGAGAAAATAGTGATTTCTCCCCCCCCCCCATTTTAGTTTATGAGGTTATAGTTAAGTAGGTTGAGGACTGTGACTCATCAACATTCAGATCTCTGCATTAATGATGTTTCTTTAACTCTATACGACTCCTTTAAAATTTTAGTGTGATTATTGATTGCAAATTTACTTTTGAGAAACACATTAAGTATGTTTCATTCTCGATTGCACTAAAAATAGCTTATTGAGAAATTCTTTTTAAGATTTTCAATTATCAATATCTCCTCAAGAAATGTTTTAATTCTTTCATTTTACCTCGTTTTGAGTATTGTTCTCCTGTCTGGTCGTCAGCTGCTGACTCTCATCGTGATTTATTGGACAAAAACTTATTTTTGATAATAATCTTTGGCGCCGTCGTTCGGCATCGTCTTCCAACTGGTTCGTTATGCATGTTGCATAAGATTTTTCATAATTCTGACCATACTTTGCATTCAGATCTTCCCAGACCGTACCTTCC
>NC_090765.1:35786359-35793859 GCF_036898095.1 Palaemon carinicauda
TCCATCTTGCCTTCCAACCTTAACTTCAATTCTTTGTGCAACAGGCGTCATTCTTCTATTTGCACTCTGACGCTAAATGGCCTCACTGACCCCAACGTCTGGATATAGGGTCCGAATTTCATGAATCCTTCTAATGTTTAGAAGAGATAAGTTTTTACCATTGGAGTAATAAATTCTTATTTAAAGAAACAATAATACAGTTTTATAACCAAGCTGACGATTAATGTACTTATACCATGACCTTGTATATTGCAAAGTGCATATTTTTTCCTCCTGAAATAGCTCGCCTAACACGGAGTTGAATGCGACCAGCATCAAAAGAAACAAAAATAGATGAAGGTAGAATAAAATGGTCTCATTGCCACGCATTAAATACGTCTTGGCTACTGACAGTGCAAGGCTATGATGTAGCTGAGACAACGCTGGCTTCAACAATGGGATCTTCAAACACTTAGAGACTCGCTCAATGTTACCGGGCAGTTTTTCAATAAGAGTGACACCTCAATGTTCTCTTTGAAGAGAGTCTCTCTCTCTCTCTCTCTCTCTCTCTCTCTCTCTCTCTCTCTCTCTCTCTCTCTCTCTCTCTCTGTTGGAAGAGGAATGAACGTTTATTTGAGTAAAACAAACATTTTAGTTAACAACGAGATTAGAATTGCGTAAGACTTTATCTCGATAAGTTTGTGTACATTTGCTGTGTGTATGCGTGTGTGCGTGCGTATATGTGTATGTGTTGGAAAAGGATTGGACGTTTCTTCGAGTAAAACAAACATTTTAGTTAACAACGAGATTAAAATTGCTTAAATCTTTATCTTGATAAGTTTGTTTACATTCTCTCTCTCTCTCTCTCTCTCTCTCTCTCTCTCTCTCTCTCTCTCTCTCTCTCTCTCTCTCTCTCTCTCTCTCTCTCTCTCTCTTTTATTAAAAATGAAAATTTTATTGTTATTAATATTTTGTAGACTTAATGCATGTGTATTTCCATCGAAGTTTTCGATATAATCACAAGAAGATACAATTACAGACTTCTGGTAGTAGCTACTTTTCAATTATGATATCTTGTATGTTGAGGATATTATTTTGGAAACTCTCATAAGCCATTAATATTAAAACAAAGGATGTTTTGAAAGACTGCGCTCCATGTGAAAACGTGAACGAATTAATTTAAATAATTGAATTATGCAATGTGTCTCATATCGCTAAGTATTATAAATTTTGAAGGTGGGAGGTTTTCGAGCCGTTGAAGATCCGTGCTGACAATTTTTTATTAATGACGGATATGCATCAGAAGTTATATGAATATTATTTGATTTTGTATAGTCAAGTTAGTATTCCTTACCCTACACATTTTGCATTGACCTGGTAAATCATTGGAGATGAGCCCATAATAGATAATAGTTAGGTTTTTTTTCAATTAAAAGGATTGAGGTAGTTACTTCTGTGCAACACTATGGATGGAAGACATTTGACATTAAAGAAATGTAGAAAAAAGGGAATATTCGAAATGGATGGAATAAAATAAATACATATTTCCACAAGGTAGCAGAAAAGAGAAATACAAAGAAAATGAGAAAACTGATAAGTCGAGAAAAGGAGCAAAGACAAAAAATGGTTGCGCTTCCCACCTTCCTCTCCCTTCCCCCTTTCCCTCTCCTCTCCTATCATCCCTTTTAACAAGAGCAGTTTTATGTCCTTAACAAGGTGCCCTCATGAAGGTGTTGTTGTCCCTCATACAATGTTGACGAGACAAGAAGAGGATGAAGGATAACCCGTCCTCCAATAGAAGGAGGACAGCTGAGAAAGCAACGCAAATATAGGACCCAATAGCAGATTCACTGATATCTATTGCTTCTTGTTGGTGTGCACACCATTCTATTGTGTTCTATGCCTGTTTAGGAATTATATGTGCAGCTTTTCATTGTTTTTGGGAGTTGGAGATTTTGTGTATGGAATGCTTTTATTGCTGGGGGGGGGATACTTTAATGATAATTTATCGTGTTATATAATAATTAATTGGTTATTTTTTGTATAGGGTATACTTGTGACGTGTGTGTGTGTGTGTGTGTGTGTGTGTGTGTGTGTGTGTGTGTGTGTGTGTAATACAGTAGTTAAGGGATTATTTTATTTTCTATTGTTGCTACTTCGGATAGAGTTTCGTTTGTCTTTATCATTATTTGATTTTGTTTACTAAACATATTTTAATCGATTATTTATTTTTTTTTTCTATTTTGTTGATTGATTGAATGATGTTATTCAACAACTAAAAGGCCTGTCGGTTATAACGTTATTTATTTGTTAAATCTTAATTGATATTTTTACATGTCTTTGGTGGGTTCTTTATGTTTGTGACCTATCATTAGCTATTATTTTTTTTTATTTGGAATTTTTTTTTCAGCAGTGCATTATTCAGCTCCAATTAGGTTTCGATTTTCTTAAATTTTACAATCATCGCTCGCCAAATGTTTTGCGTTGATCATGAATAATGAACTATAATGTTAGAGGATCTGATGAGTTAGAAGAATTGTCTGTTATATTGCAAAAAAATTTTATATTTACTATTTATTATTTTTTATGTGTTTTGAAATGGTAGGCAAATGAATAGTGTAAGAAATTCACAACTCCTTGACTTATCCCATCATGTGTTAGCAATAAGTTTCGTCATATAAATTTTAGATTTAAAGTTGATATACTTACCTGTTAACCTGTTTTCAGACATTAATGGGTATATTTTCTTGTATCAGTTTTATGCTTTGAGAACTCGTACAACTATCTTTTGAGATATTAGCAGAGATTGATTCTCTGGAAGGAATTGAAGGAAGCACACAGACTAGGCGTGAGAACTCCTGTATAACGTCAGGATGTTTTTTTGGGGGGTTATTTTAGTAAAATTAGGAAAATATTTGATCTATTTTCAGAATTCATGAAGTCTTATGGCAAGGGAGGGGGTTGCACGTTGGCATTTTTTTAGCAGCTATTTTTAAACATCCCCTCGCATGAGGTAATTACTGTAAATAAGAAATATCATTATAACGCCTCGTAATTATCCTGATTATCTTCTCTGACTATTTAGTGTATTACCGGATTGTCCTGTAAAAAATACTTAAATGTGTGTCTGTGGATATATATATATATATATATATATATATATATATATATATATATATATGTATATATATGTATATATATGTGTATATATATACATATATATACATATATATATATATACATACATACATACATATACATACATATGTATATATATATATATATATATATATATATACATACATATGTATGTATATGTATGTATGTATGTATATATATATATATATATATATATATATATATATATATATATATATATATATATATATATATATATATAAGGGCAGCTGAACTGGAAAATAAAAAGTGCGCTCCATTTCAGAGCCATTCCAACTTTCCAGGGAATGAAGAATATTAAGATTCAATTCCTTAAGGTGACAGGTGTCCGGTAAAAATCTATCTAAGTAGTCAATATCAAACAGCGAATTTATTTGCGTTGATTTATTCAATTTTATAAATTAAAATTTTATTAGGAATTTCATTAATATGTTCTTAATTTTCTGAGTAATAAGGATAATGTTTGTTCACCTGGGTCCAATCTCCTACACTTGACTGGTTCAACAAGAAATGAAGAGCTACCAAGAGGAGACTGGCTTTGAATTATTATTATTATTATTATTACTTGCTAAGCTACAACCCTAGTTGGAAAAGCAGGACGCTATGAACCCAGGGGCACCAACATGAAAAATAGCCCAGTGAGGAAAGGAAACGAGAAAAAATAAAAATCTAAGAGTAACTTTAAATTAAAGTAAGTCTATATATATTCTTCTTGCATTCGTCGTATCAAACGAGAACTATGAAATAACAAGGAACTTGTTTGCGCATCGTTTTCCCTCCGATTTAGCCCAATACGTGGAATTGGGTTTGTTTGATTGGATGAAAACTCCTTTGGACGAGGACACTTTCTCGTACTTAGTGTCATTTAAAAGATGACAGGAGGATTTGCATTCTGCAGTCAAGTCTTTTTATATCCATTACGTTACTTGTTGCATACACGTTTTCTTTTTATTAATGTCTGGCCTTGATTATTGGTGTATAAAATTATTTTTATAGGTGATGAAATTTCAAATTCATAAGATAATTTTGTTGCTGTCTCACAGGATTTTTTGTTTCTTGTTGATGTCGGCTACCCCCCAAAATTGGGGGAAGTGCCTTGGTATATGGATGGATGGAAGATAATTTTAACATTTCAATATTTAATATAATGTATTTACCCAAAGTATAAGAAATTTACCCTTCCAATAAATATTTCAATGAAAAGGTACGAATTTTAGATGCCATATCATAGCTAGGTAGTGTTTGATAAGAAGGCATGATTAATAACTATAAACTATTTATATTTTTTTTTTCTGATCGAGGTTTTAGTGGTTGACAGTACACACTGTATGGAGATTATAGCCTCTCAAGATATATTCAGTTATAAGACGCGTTGTAGATATATATTTCGTCATGGTATGTACAATAACATGAACGATGCGTAAATTTTAATACCAAGATATAAATAGTCCTAATGTAAACATTTCATATTTCTTTATCTATGTATGTATGTATCTCTCTCTCTCTCTCTCTCTCTCTCTCTCTCTCTCTCTCTCTCTCTCTCTCTCTCTCTCTCTCTCTCTCTCTCTCTCTCTATATATATATATATATATATATTTATATATATATATATATATATATATATATATATATATATATATATATATATATATATATATAGACGGGACTATCTATGCATAAGTGCTTGTGTCAACACTAATATTTAACAAGACATTGTGTATATTTTTTAGCCTCGGGATATGTTTGATGACGAGACATGAAGTGTAGATATTTTATCATACAAAGTATATCTTCTATATTCGTCCTAAGATATATTTGACAATATTAAAAGATGTAAGAAACTTTTGGCCTCTCAAGAGATATTTATGGTGGAACATGATGTCTTAATGTTGTAGCTTCAAGGTATATGTAATTTGTGATAGTCTGTCTTTATTAGAATGTCTTTTTATGTACAACTCGGTTATTTTTTTCATATGTTTTCTGATTGTGACATAGAAATAGTCATCGTTACGATTTCATGTCTATATTAGTTCCCTTCTGTCAAACATGGGACTGTTACAGTATTTTTCCTTAGTTTGTATGTTAGTATATTTGTTACATTTTCTTTTGACATCACGAGACTTACTGGTCGGTTAAAAAGGCATCTGCTCAACCTTGGTGCAAAGGTAGACCATCATAATATGTAGATCTGCACGCTGGAAGATTGAACGCCAGTGTCTGTCCCATTCACCTTGTCCTGGCACTACCTTATGTGTGGTTGAAGGAACTTCCGCCAACTTGGTACAATGGCAGACAAACATCTATAGGAATGTGAATAAAAGGTGGTTGTTCTTCTGTTTGGCCGTCTGTCTGCCAAATATTGCGCCTGTTGTTGTGTTATCATCATAACGCCTATATTGTTGAAAGGACTCAAGTCATACATAGTATAATGGTAGACTACCATGTATTATAATGTGCTTGAAAGGAAATAGTTCACCTCTCTTTATGCGTGTGTGTCAGTCACACTTGCCTTATCAAGGGTTGTGGTGGCCCATGGGAAAAGTCCCTGTCTGGCGTTCAGCCGGACTGGGCTTCGAGTCACGACTCAAGCTCAATTGTTTCTGGTAGTGTCTGCAACCTCACCATCCTTGTTAGCCAAGTATTGTGGGTCGAGTCATCATCAGCCATTGCCTGTCCCTCCCTGGTCCTAACTTAGATGGAGAGGGACTTGGGCGCTGATCACATATATGTATGATCAGTCCTTATAGTTTCAAGCTCATGTACGGTATAGGATTGGAAGAAAGGAGATCATACATCTGTATGTGTCTTGGTTTGTCTTACACGATTACCATGCCTTTGCAATTCCTATATAATTGGTGATTCAATCTTAATTTGTAATAAGGCAAACCAGAAATCATTAATGTGTACAAGATATTATGTGCATCTGGAGTTTTGTCTATTTGTTTATTACTGCCTTGATTCAGATAGCAAGCAATATTTTAAATTATTGCCCTGAATTCCATTGAATCTTTACAAAATTAAGCTTGCTCTAACTTTTGATGTATAACACCAATAGAAACTTCATATCTGACATGCATAGTTCATTAATGAAGTTCTTCCAGATAACACCAAGCTTTGTAGGGAGTTTGTGACTTTGACAAAGACTATTTTTTTCTTATTAAAGATATTGGACTTTAAGGATATCGTTTTCCGAAAAACGTAATTAGCCCGGATCACATTAACAAGAATTATCTACTTTTGCAAGAGTTGTAAAGGTGTCTTTAGAAATATATCAGTACCAATGCGTATATAGAGGAGTTTTTCTGTGTCCAGTAGGCGTCCTGTTTTGTTCTAAATCTGATTTTGATCCCTGTATTATTAAATATAAAAAGAGCTCCTGTTTTGCATAATCGACCTAATGTATCTCCCAAAAAATATCTGACACCCGTGAGGAGAGCTAAAGACCAAGATATCGTTAGTTGCGAAGGCAACAGAGCACTCACCAAAAAAAAAAAAAAAAAAAAAAAAACGGTGATAAGGTAATTCATTTGTAAGATATGATATCAGTAAATAACGGTTTTCATTTTAGAGCTGTGAAAAAGTAATGTCAACAAGTGTCTTTGAGTGATGCATTTTAATCTATCAAGGAAAGTGTCAGCCGTCATAAACCGAGTGATTGATGAATGGTGCATTAACTGTTTTATATAAAAAGGAGATATCGTTTGATTTGGTAGGATAGAGAACCGCATGGTATTTTGACTTGGGTCACTCGTCTTAGGAAGGAAGATCAGTTTTCAATATGGATTTTAGTCTGTCCCATTTAACACTGAAGTAGGCTATCTGCTTATCTAAAAGTCAAAAGAATTAAAGAAATGATAAAACCTTGTAAAGTCCATCTATCATTTTATTTTATTTAATTATGTATTGATCAATATAGATCAGTATTATAAATAGCATAGCATAGCATATTTTTAATACTGAAGCAAGCGAACAGCTTATTTAAATAACGAAAGAATTCAAGAAGAAATTATTAAAACTTGTAAAGTCCATCTATCATTTTATATTATTTACTTATGTATCTATCTATATAGATCAGTGTTATAAATAGCATAGCATAGCATATTTTTAATATTGAAGCAAGCGAAGTGCTTATTTAAATAATGAAAGAATTCAAGAACAAATTATAAAAACTTATAGAATCCATCTATCATTTTATATTAACTACTTATGTCTGTATCTATCTAGATCAAGCTATAAATAACAAAGGATGGCATATTTTTAGCACCGAAGCATTGGCGAAAAAAAATCCAAGAAGCGATGATGAAAACTTGTAAAATCCATCAATCATCTTATATTATTTACGTA
>NC_090765.1:35796359-35853859 GCF_036898095.1 Palaemon carinicauda
TTAGATTTAAAAAAAAAAAGAAAAAAAAACTGGTTGACAGTAATATTCTTCTGAGAAAGGAGTACAACCTTGCAATTTACAACATTCTTTTGAAGGTAATTGTTGACTCGATCTTTGATTAAAGTAAATATCCGAAGGAATTTAGATATATTCCGAATAAGTTATCCTTTTATAGTTTAGAGTGGGTGTGGAAGTTTCTGGTTCATTTATATAGCTCGTTTGAACCTGGAAGGGGTTTTGGAAGGCTATTTGATTTTATGAGTTACTCTGTAGAAATGTATATATTTTTAAAGTGTGTTATAGATATGCTATGATAGTATATCGTAATTTTGGAGAAGATATTTATGAGCTGAAATTATTTTTACATAGGATTAACTCTGGTTAGCTACTTTTTTTTTTTCATTCACACGTATGTGTTTGTATGTTAGATATATTCACTCAGATATATTCCCCGTATTGTTAATGCAATCTTTTACACATTGATGTTCACAACCCCCAAAAAGGCCTTGTTAAAGAGCACGACTCTGCTTTGAAGAGATGCCACAATACTCGAATAATTATGTATTTGTAAGGATTTTCAAGATAAGCCAGGGGGGATGACAGTTAAAATATCTGATATGAAGATGTGACTGCATATTTATAGTTCATCATGGCCATGCATGACGATGTAGAACTGAAAAGGCATTGTTTTAAGAAGAAACATGTTTTCTTGTAATTTGCACGGATAAAAGCATGCGATTTTGTAATCACAGTGGCCGAAGGATTAAAAACACCCTAAAAGGAGAAAATATAATCACTGGCAGATGATCTGGGGTCTTTAATTGCGTGTTTCAGCAATTGAGGAGTTGAATTGCAAGTGGTAGTTTGTTCAGTGCGAGATGAAATGATAAGTGCTTGGGAAAATTACCATGTTAGGGTGGTCTTTTCTTAAAGTAGATCACCATTTGAGGGATTCACTTGCAGGGTTTCTTTTACTATTTTTTTTTTAATAATGTTATTTTGCATGTTAAGATAATCTATTTTGCCTTGAAACTTGCCATCTTACTGTGGTTTTCTCTTCATGCAGTGCACGTTTGAAGGAATAGTATCAAATTCGTAAGATTTATGGTAGATTGTTTGAATATAATTCATTTTATGAAGGAAAATTAACATTTAGATATTACGGCCTTTCCAAATACAATCAATTTGTTGGATTGATTAGGATTTTGTAGCAAAGTTATATGTATTTTATATAATAAAGTAAAATGCATGCATCGAACATTATCATTTTTAACGCTCATCTTATCCTTTTATTTAGCCGTATTATTTGCTTTTTATAATTTCATCCTTTCTTACCAGAATTATATCTTTGAGAATTGGTCATTGTCATGAAGTAATAACGTTCGAAGTATTTAAAGAAATGATTACCTCTCTTTTATGACTTACTGTATGTTTGCTTGATATCTTCTCTCTCCCCCGAAAGTCCCTATGTACGATCAATTATTATTATTATTATTATTATTATTATTATTATTGTTTTATTATTATTATTATTTTTATTATTATTATTGTTATTATTATCATTATTATTATTATTATTATTATTATTATTATTATTATTATTATTAATAATAATATTAATTTAAGCAGAGTTTTTAAAGAGAGGACCAAAATCTCAAGGGGATTTTTAAACAAACTTATTCTTACAATGTCATTTTATTTTGTGTTGATTGTCATTTATCGTGGTAATTCTCTGTAGATACTGAGATAGTCAGTTTACTGCTGAACAAAATTAAATAGTGCCCTTTTATTTTAGCACCAGAGTATTAATATTCATTCAAGCTCAGAGAGCTTTGCTTAGCAAAATGTAAACAGAAGACTAAGGCAAACCAAAACTTGATAGTCACCTTGCAGTCACAAAATTGCACCGCAGATTTTTCTTTTCCTTTTTTTATTTTTTTTCATCTATTGACAATAGTGACAGACATTAGCCTTAACCGAAAATGAAGTCCTAGCCGATATCTGATGACATCCGCATCGGCGCTCATCTCGTCCCTTTGCAAACCTGTATTATGAAAGCCTCTTTTTTAATTCGGTAGGTGCAGCCGAATATGGGATCGGGGTGGATTTCGCTCGTTGCTATTATATGAAAGTGGATTTAACTGTTGTTGGGTTGGTGGAGCGCCACACAGCGGAGGTCGCCAACCTCGCCACGGGTTCAGACGAAGCGAACCACTTCTTTTTGGGCAGACGAATTCCTGTTAATGTGGCGGGCGACTCGATGGAGTTGTTTTCGTGTTTTTCATTTAATAGCCCCCACACTCCTAATGGGTAGGAGGGTTACTTCAGCAAGAATATGTTTTATATATATACTATATATATATATATATATATATATATATATATATATATATGTACGTATTTATGTGGGTGTACATACCCATATATGTTATATAATTATATTTATAATTTTAATAATATGTATGCATATATCTATATATGTAGATTTATATATATGTATTATATGTGTGTATATATATGTATTATATATGTGTGTATATATATTTATATATATGTGTATATATATATATATATATATATATATATACACACACACACACACTAATCACTCAAAAAAATTGGAAAAAAGTTCATGAAAATACGAGACATTAATAGCAATTGCCTGACGGAGTTTGCGAGGCTGCATTATTATTATTATTATTATTATTATTTGCTAAGCTACAACCCTAATTTGAAAAGCAGTATGCTATAAGCCCAGGAAACCCCAACAGGGAAAATAGCCCAATGAAGAAAGGAAACAAGGAAGAATAAAATATTTAAGGAATAATAACAACATTAAACTAAATATTTCCTTTATAAACTATAAAAAAATAACAAAACAATAGGAAGAGAAATTAGATAGAATAGTGTCCCGAGTGTACCCTCAATCAAGATTGTCTACCTTTATTGCCCTATATTGTTTTTTTAAATTTCTTATATGCTCTAGCTCCTACTTTTCTTTTTCTTTTCGATTCAAAAATACTCAAAATATTTCAAATAGTTCATGAAGATCTAAAGAATTTTTTTTTCTCTCTCTAAAGAATACTGCTATTATTCGTCTTATGGATAGTTATTTTAACATTTATTATAAGTTATATTATTGCTGTTGAACATTTAACATTTAAACTTCGTGAAATTCATAGTTTTATATTTTTTCCAGCACAACACTCCTAATTCCAATGTCTGTAAACATGATTTGGATGTCATTGTCTCTCAGAATCCTGACGGGTAGTATAAAATCTCTCTCTCTCTCTCTCTCTCTCTCTCTCTCTCTCTCTCTCTCTCTCTCTCTCTCTCTCTCTCTCTCTCAAAAGGTGAGTGCGTGTATTGGTGTGTGTGAAGGCAGTATAAATACGTTTTTGATGATCGCAAATACTGTTGTTAACAGCGAATGCACCATCTTCAGGAGGTAAATGTATATAATTAGAACTCTGTCGGTCTGCACTGTTTTGCTGCCTTGCAAAATACCATATGGCGACCGGTCTCCCCAGAGGCTTTGAATGATGCACGATACTTAATACCAAGTTAATTGCTACCGAATCGGTAGCCAATAGACCCAGTTTCATCCCCTCTCGGCTTTTGTACAGAAGAAGTAACCGGGGTAATCATAAATCTCCTTTTGCTATGGTTAGCGCCTTCAGATGCAACATGATATAGTTTGGGCCGAACGGAAATGTAAAGATCAACTTTGGATTGGATTGAAATGTGTTGGGAAGATAAGGTGTAGTGGCTGGATGGGCTGATAAGGAGGTGGATATGATTGATGGGTAAGTGATAAGGTGAGAAAAGAGTGAGAATGTTGTCATTTGAAAAAAGGCGATAAGGTGATGAACACTTGTAGATGTTGCCAATGTTTAAAGGCCGCGCATGAATGGCAGAAGCAAGAGACAGCGACATTGCCATATCAAACGGGACAGTGGCCCTAGAGACTGACCATATATACATGATGTTCAGCGCCGAAGCCCCCGCTCCACACTAGCTAAGACCAAGGAGGGCCAGGCAATGGCTGCTGATGAATGAATGAATAACTTGTGACTGGTAGGAGATGAAAAAAATATTTATAAGAACAATGAAAGATAAAGATGTCGAGTAAAATTAAAGTGGAGCATAAGGAGTATTAAGCATTTAAGTAAGTATTTATAAGAGTATTAAAAGTGAGAAAATGCCGAAGGGGTGGAGCAATAATATGAAAAAAGGAAAAAAGGGCAAATAGTTAGAAGGATAGGAGAAAAGAATGAAGAAAAATAGTGAAGTAAAAATCTAATGGAATTAACAATTGAAGTAGATGAAACTATTTTGAAGAAGTAATAAGAAAAAAATGCTGATGATGAGGAGCAAGAGTAACACCGAAGACATCTTGTGCATTCTTGAAAACCCGCATTGTTGCGTCAGCCACTTCAAATGACGCTCCTTTATTTAAGTGGCAATGCAAGAGCCATCAGTCAGTGTCGCGCCTGAGAAGGTGGATAATCCTAAGGTATGCTTCGAACAACAAGTTGCTGTGCAAACAGCCAGCCCCTGGGGAGGGGGTTACTAAAGGTCGGGAGGGGGAGGATTGCACCCAGGACTCTATGGGCACGGGCTTATGCACATGGTCATTTGCCTGCGAGTGAGCGTGCGCGCGCGCACATGCTAAGCGAGGGGGAACAGTCCCCCCCCCCCCTCACATACCGTTTAGAGTAGATATACTTGTAAATACTCATTCGTGCACATAATTGGAAAGGAAATTTATATGCTGGAGAAAATGATTTTAATTTCCTTTACATGTTTTTGTCGTTATCATCTTTGGTAACCTATGTATCCGAGTCTTCTTTTTGCGTGGTCACCTTTCTTTTTTTTATATACTATTTTATTATGAATCACACCGGTGCTCGGTGTAATTCTATGTATATCTGTGCGTATTATGATTAATTTATGAAATAAACCGTTGCCAGCGTCACAAAAAGAAAAAATATTTTATCTCACTTTGAGATGGAGATGAGGCGGACTGGCAAGTAATGGCCCCATTACCCTTTTGCTGGAGAGTCCTTGGTTCGAGCTTGATATAATGTATTAATAAATTTTGTTATTATTTATGATGTGCATACTCCTCATAGCTCAAACGCAAGGATTGGTAAGTTGACAAACAAACATGCTAATATTTGAAAGAATAAAAGAGGCAAATTGAAGATAAAGATACATATGATGAAGTTGAAACTTGGAATGAATAAATAAATAAGCAGATCGTAAACTTTATTTGTGTTAAACAGCGAAATTGGTATTTTGTTCTTTAATACATCAAGAGTTAAAACACTGCCATAAAGGCTGTTTCACTGGTTTTCAATACTTGGCACTGTGAACATTCGCACTAAAACAAAAAACAAGTGATTTGGTCACCAAAGGTGACTTGGATTTTGGGTTGAATTAAAAAAATAACCACCCGTAAAATAAGACTAATATATAGCCATTCATCGGCAAACGCTTTTAGTAATGGGCATTCTAGAATAGAGCAGTAATCTATCAAGGGTAGAACTACAAATTTAAAACGTGCATCATTATTTTAATTTTCATGAGATATAATAATCCTCAATGACAGTGTTTACCCATGAAGCAACTCTGGTAAATTCTTCAAACTATGCGAAAAGGTGACCAAGCTAGTTACCAGTAAAGCTCTATGTATTGTCTGGTTCTCAGATTCATAATTTGCTCTGGGTCCCTTTTAAATCTGCACCTTTCTTCTTTCTACATTGAAAGGGGATTTGGATAAGTGTTGTGATGCTTGTGATATCTGCTTAGTGCGCAATTTTGTTTGCTAGAACGATTGTAAAGGGGAGCATGCAACAGTTCAACAACACTATCCTTTTGAACACGCGACAGGATTATTACCTCCGGCAACGAAGTTAGAAGGAGGTTATGATTTACACCCTGTTTGTGTGTGTTTTTTTTTAACACCTTCTTGGCCGCAATTTTAATCGTGGAGTAATGAAATTTGCTGGGATTAACTAATGTAAAAAGGTGGAAATTATTATATTTTGGAAGGTTAAGGTCACGGTCAAGCAAAACGTCCAATTTACGTAATCGGCCATAAGTTTGGACATCGTTGCCACAAAGACTTCAAACTCGGTTCATATTTGAATGTATTAAAATCCACGAAAATTAATGCATGTTAAGGTTGAAGGTCAAGGTCAAGGTCGAGCAGAAGGTCGAGAAATAAGCTGTCTCGGCTTAGGTTCGCGCTCTAGTGAGTACCTCTCGAGTTTTTAGATGCAATTGGCGGGGTAGGTTTTAGGGTCATTTAAAACATCGGGAACAACAATTCCGTGCTGTGTTTTTACTTACAAAGCTCTGGAAGAGGTAATACTTACTCTTAGACTCCTTAATTATAGTATGATGAATAGATCTTTATTGCTAGATTAATACCAACATTTGAATTATTCTGTGCTAATTACATTTTTACTCGTATCCAGTAGTTTTCTGTGGTAAACCTAAATGTTTAAGAGAACATAATTGTATTATTTCATATACAGTATACAGTTTTGCTATCTGAAGGATATCTTTGTGCCAAGGTGCAAATGACCAGATATTAATCTAAAAATTAACTAGAGCATAAGAGGGATGGAGATAGCCGGTAATTACTGCTAGCTACAATCATTTTCCGTTTTGGAGTAGACACCGCATTATATAATGTCTTCTTACCCTGTGAATATAGGGTTTTAATGTAGTGGATAAATTGACTGTGTGCATTTCCATCATCTCCAACTGTTGTTTGTTCCTTGGCACACAAATATCTCCAGGACGAAAATCCGATTTCTTGGAGAATTAATTAAGCAATGAAGGAATTGACTTTAACCGTAGCCAATTGATTGGTATAGGGTTTGAGGCCGGCTGAAGCACGATAGTTTCCAATAGTGTATGCAACCTTACAAGTCCTTCTGAGCTCCCTAGGTCATCAGCAGCGTTGCCTAGCCCTTCCTATTCCTAGCTTAAGTGAAGATGCATGGGCGCTGACCATAAGAATGTATGGTCGGTCTCTATGCATACCTTGTTCTGTCCCTTGTCATAGCTGCTCTTTACGGACCTTTAAACCTTTAACTGTTTTCTTTCAATATATTTTTCTAAAAATTTAATAAATTTCAACAAAAGATTACAAGGTGAAGATTGATATAAAAGTGAGTTATTTACTTCAATAGACAGCAGTGACTTTTGTTAGGTAAATGGCTTTGCCATCAACTCGTCCTTCAATCAAACGCAGAAGACTCAATTGTCATAAGCAAGAACATTTAATGACTACAAAATATGATTGACGAAGGGAATTTCGGGATCCCAGAGTACCAAACTTGCGTCTTCAGTTTGATTTGTCTTGTAATCCGTTTCATAAGATCCATTTCACTCGATCAGTAGGAATCTGAAGAGAAGGGAGCGTGGAAAATTTGCCATCTGAGTGTTGTTGACATTGCATTTGTAAATAATTCAATTTGGGAAGAATCAAAGAGCCTGGGTATAATACTATATAGATTAAACACATACAGTGAGGCCAATCATATACCTGTAAATATTTCATTTGTTAATGATAAAGATTTTGATCACTGTGTACACGTACCACTGTATTATATTTGGTTAATAATTCCTTTTCTTTTATCATTATGACCTTTGAGTAAATCTTGATTTATCTTAGTAATCGAGAGAGAGAGAGAGAGAGAGAGAGAGAGAGAGAGAGAGAGAGAGAGAGAGAGAGAGAGAGAGAGAGAGAGAGTTATATGTAACAGCAGCAAGAGTGGCTTTCATTCCACAGAGCCTAGTTCACTGAAGCGACAAATCATGTGAATGGCGAAGTGGTTTTAGCGAAGTAAAATAGAATAACTTTCCTTCTTTTGTATTGTAACCAGAAGGGTTATTATTTAATGTCTTCTCTTAACTGCACAGAAATATGCATCCATTCTGATTGATGCTTTTAATCGTAATTTAATTTCAATTTCACTGTGATATGTTTTTGTTTTTTTCCTATCACGAGGATTGGAGCGGTCAATTAAAATATTTCATATTTTATTGTCTACGGCAAATCATTGCTTGTTGAATTATGTCTCATTTACATAATTATGGGAAATAAAAATGACTGAATTTTGATTCTAAAGAGGGAGGAATTATTAGGATCACTTAAGTTTTTTGAAAACTTCAAATAAATGTTCACTGACATTAAAAGAATATAACCTATACTGTGAATATATCTGATACAAGATTCCTGAACCTGGGTTCGATTCCCGGCCGGTCAGAAGCTATTTTCTTTGAGTGATTTCGCCTGGGGCTCTGATCCCGAGGTCGGTAAGAGATTCCAGACATTAATGTGTAAAAAAACATACGGCTTATTTGAATATGTATGTGTATATATATATATACATATATATATATACATATATATATATATATATATATATATATATATATATATATATATATATATATATATATATGTATATCTATCTATCTATCTATATATATATATATATATATAATACATATATATATATATGTATATATATTACTTTGTTAAGTATAACCGAACACGATAATAATATTTTACCCTGTAAATTTCAAAGAAAACAATTTCGTCGTACATTCTGTGCTTGCGAGTCGGCGGCCGGTCAGATGTTGGCAACGCTGGGACACAGCGTGCTTGCACGTTCCTCTGCAAGATAAGCGACCGATAAGGCTGGAGACTGGGCTGCCCTCCAGGGGCAAGAGGATTTTCATTTTTCGTTTGGGGGGAGTATGATGTTAGGCCACATCAAGGGAAGTGTGGCCGAGAGGTTGTGGCGGTGCGTCTGCCGGTCTTGAGGTAAATAATAGAGCAGAAAAGGGGGAGGATTTTTGGGGGAAGGAAGAGGAGTATCTCTTGAGCCACTTAGGTGAAGTGTGCGGAATTGCGAGATGCTTATTTATTTATCTACACACACACACACACACACACACACACACCTGTATGCGCACAAATGCCCGTTTTATATATTGGTCCGGGCGGATAGGTTGGGATGTACAATATATAATAATTTTTATGTTATTTTGTAACGTTTTTATCCGTTTACTCCTTATTTAAAACTGTCCCCTGCACTTTGAAGTAATTTCCATATTGATTTCGTATTGTTTATTGGCCCTGTTTGTTTCATTTTTTAAGATTATCCAAAATTTGAGTTTTTTTTTGGTTTCTTTTATCTTTTGGTATTACCACTTCTCTCTGATGAGTATTGCTATCAGTTATAAAAATTAGCTGCATTGATATTGATTTTCTATGCTAAAACAAAAGGCATATTCATGAATAGTGTGAAAAAAAATTTAGTACAGAAAACTTGGACATGTGAAATTAAGGATTTACTTTATAAGTAATGTTGCGACTTATTTTTATTAGTTATGTGCTTCAATGTTATTTATGCGTGTAAGTATAATGTGTTTATTGATATACATTTAAAATTAGATATTATTAATTACCTTTCAAACTAGTTTGGGAAATATTGAGCCTTTCAGATTACGTTATGGAATTGTTTAGTTAATCTTTTGTTGTTATTTGTTTGGGTTATATTAATAATATTAACCTTTAAAAGTTGGAATCTTTTTTTCATGACTGGTTTGAAAACAACCTCCACTAAGTCCTCGTCTTTTGCGCAGGTTTCTGCTTTTGCTGTGCAAGGCAACGCCACTGGTGGGTGGGTGGGGGTTTTGTGCATCATGGAAAGTTCCTGAAGGAAATTCTTTAGGAAATGTGTATGCAAATCGCTTCTTCGGGGATGTTGTGGACGAATTCTTAACGATGCCTGTCTTTTTAAGGGCAGTTATATAAACGTCTTGGGCCAATGCAGAACTAGCAGCAATTAGAAGTTATATTACTACGCCATCAGTAAACTTGTAGATGCGTTATCTAAATTATCTCCTTAGATGAAAGTGAAGATGCTGAAACCGTGCCCAATAATCTGGAAAATAAAACAGAATTAAGTTAAAATGACAACTATTTTACCGGAGGGAAATTATGATAGTTAAGATTCATGATAGATTTCATTATTATTATTATTATTATGATTATTATTATTATTATTATTATTATTATTATTATTATTATTTTTAGTTTTATTATTATTATTATTATTATTATTATTATTATTATTTTTATTTTTATTATTATGTTGTGCTGATAACTCACTCCGCTGTCTTTTGGATTTAATAGGATTGATAAATTTTGTCCAGAGGGCTCGGCACGGGGCATAGAGAGTCTATTCAGGCGCTCATGGGTATCAGGGGTAAACCCCCGCAATTGCGGCATGAAGATAAAATTTATAGGCTGAACAACAAGATGGGCGAAAAGAAGCGCGAACACACGGTGCCTTTTGAACAAGTGTAAACCTCTAATCGTAATGCTCTAAAAGAAAATGAAAAGACAGTTATGGTCATATTTAGATTTAGTAACATAAGAATATGAATTATCTTTGTAAGTAAAAATCCTTAAAGTCTGCAACTTAATTGGCAACGAATTTTAAAAAGTTGGAGCTTTGTTACGTTCAAGACAAACATAGATAACCAGACTCAAAATATGCACAGAAATCTAATCCTTTTGTCAATTCCATAAGAATAAAAAAAAAAAGAAACTGAAAACAAGGAATAAAGAAAAAACGTAGATCGACACAACACATCGAATTATTGTATTGTTTGGTCAAGCCTTTGGTGGCAGTTAGAAGAGCTCTCTCTTCAATTGGGCAAAGAAGAATGATTGGCTTATAAATTCTTGAGGAGTCTCTCTCTCTCTCTCTCTCTCTCTCTCTCTCTCTCAAAAGTAAGTGTATCAGATATGAGAGCACTTTGTCTGGAGAGAGAGGGTTAAATTGACCAAAAATCCCCTTATATAAATGAAAGGGGAAAATGATTGAGTAATGAGGATACTTTGTAGTGAAATCATCTCCCTGGTGTGTCATTTTATCTCTTGGTGGTAAAGCCAATTTGTCTTCGGTGCAAAGGGTAATTGGTAATGGATGAGGAGTGAGGTTGAAATATGTTTTGGTGAACGCACCCCCCCCCTATATATATATATATATATATATATATATATATATATATATATATATATATATATATATATATATATATATATATATATATATATATATATATATATAGAGAGAGAGAGAGAGAGAGAGAGAGAGAGAGAGAGAGAGAGAGAGTGGTCCAAAAAGTAGGTGGACAATATATGGAATAGGTTTATTTATTGGTTATATTATCATGAGTGTATTTTGGTTCACAATGAAATTAAAGGGCTTTTGTTTTATTGTTCACAGTAAAATCTAATTGTCAGTGCAATGATTGTGTTAATAAATATAATTGTATGTATACGTAATCTCAAAATAAATTTAATCATTGGAGATGGTCCCTTCGAAAGCTAAATAATTTTAATTTTTCATACATTGTGGGTTATCTTATTTATCATAGATACACGGGAAATTGTCTAGTTTAATGTATATATATATATATATATATATATATATATATATATATATATATATATATATGTAAATATAAATATATATATATATATATATATATATATAGATAGATAGATAGATAGATAGATAGATAGATAGATAGATTTTTACATTGTTTCTTACTGAAAATTCCACAAGCATGTGCCTGCTCCAAATTTACCTACAGCTGATTATCCTTCTCTTCTTTTGACCTACAGTACTTAAGCACTGAAATCACCCAAACCAAATGTAAATTGAGTCTTATGTTTTTTCAAGGGTATCTCCAGATCTTCACCAAAAAAAAAAAAAAAAAATAATAATAATCTACTCCATATATCTTTATTGTTTAACAGTTTACGGATAACTTAATTTCTTTGATGGTCCAAACTCTTCCCCACTTCCTCATGTAAGTTTTCTGATCAAGTTTCAGAACTTGTGATTTCGACCCTTTTTATTGTGTAAATACTGAGCGTCTGAATGTCTGTGTTATTATTATTATTATTATTATTATTATTATTATTATTATTATTATTATTATTATTATTATTATTATCATTATTATTATTATTTTGTATTAAAAACTTTACATTTTTAACAAACTTAAATTTTTTTCTTTTTCACCAAATCACGAAGCATACATTATTACCTTTATATGTCCCCCCCCCCCTCGCTCTCCTTTTACATTGACATACTCGTCTTTCCTTCTCATTCCCCTGTTAAACCCTTAGTCTAAAGAGAAGATATGTAGAACTTGATTAAACCCTTACTTCATATACTTTGTAATTTATTCATCTCTACAATTTCCTTGTAATTTTTGAGAGACTTGTCCCTTTCACAATATATACTCCGTAATTTTTGAGAGACTTGTCCCTTTCACAATATATACTCCGTAATTTTTGAGAGACTTGTCCCTTTCACAATATATACTCCAACTCTTAGAACTTTTATTGCGTCAGTGTTCGCTCGTATTATTTAACATCAGGTATTATGTTTATTTATAGACACTTACATATTGACGACTTCCTGTTTATGCTTACCACATATCACCTTCCAAGGTTTCGTATATGATAAAAAGCTTACATCCCTTGTCTTTAATTTTGTTTTGACAAGCATTGAAACATTAATCAGTTTCGGTTCTAATACGCGTTTTCCGGAATATAAGCTTAAGTAAACAGCTGATTTTCCTTTTTATACTTCGTCACATTGATGACGCAACCTCTATATTTTCTTACTTAATTATTCATGTATACTACAGTGCAGACCAATATTTATACCATATTGGCCCTTCCTATCTGTATTCGCCGGCTTAAGCTTTAATGTAATAAAAGAATATTAAATAGCTTTCATCATACTTTTATTAATCAAGTCGTGCTAAAAGAAGCATTTTTTCCCAAAAGGACGTAGATATTGAACACTTTATGTAATGTTGTAGGCATCAATGGAATTTTTTTTTGTCAGCCTTTATAGATATACTGTGCAAATTGATGTCTATGAAATTCTCTCACAGATGCACCGTCACCAATAAGAGAATTTCTTGTTTTATTCATGTTTTGTGCTTTTTTTTTTTTTTATTAAACCTAACATTTTTATATTACCTAAACCCTTAACATAATTTGCAATACCATACCGATCACTTTTATATTAGCTGTAACACCTTACCGGACACTTTTAACACTTCTAACCTTTATTTTCTATTTTTATTAGGATTATTTTGTTCTGCAAGAACTTCACATCCGCCACTTTTTTTTTATCCTTTGATCTCCGATAGTTATAATCTTCCACATTATCTTTTTTATTACCAGTAGTTACCCGTTTATTATCACGACACCTTTCTACATTTATTTATAAGTAAAATGTCTTTCTTTTGCCTTTCAAATTCCTATTCACATTCTCTAGAACTTTCATTGCCCATTTTTGATGTCGTTACCCCCCCCCCCTCTCTCTCTCTCTCTCTCTCTCTCTCTCTCTCTCTCTCTCTCTCTCTCTCTCTCTCTCTCTCTCTCATAGCATTTTCAATTTTCATGACATATTTGAATTAGTATACTCCTACTTACTCTTGACTTTCCTTCCAATAATTGTCTACCCTTTCACATTAACCATTAGAATTTTCTATACTTTTTTTTCGTCATTGGTCTCTTATTCTCTTGTCTCTATTATTAATTAACCCTGTTGAATTGTTTTTATTGTTATCAATAGTAGTATTGTTATTAATAATAGTTTTAGGAGTATTTGTATCCATTTTAGCGTTGTTTTTGTTGTTGTTGAAGCTCTTAAAAAAGGCAACTATTCTTGGAAAACTTACCAGAAAACAAATTTTATTTTTCATTTGGTCTCGTTGAAATCCTTTATAGGTTTACTTAATAATGTAGCAAGCGTCATATTTCTTTCTGATATCATGGGACCATGATTTTCGTCGTTGAGTATTTTGCGTTGACGCCTGTTTTTTCCGGACTAGATTATTGGATGTGCGTTGATGCAGCGTGCAAATGCTAGACGTCTTAACTTATGGGAGTCCAAACCCTTCTAAAGGCATAATCGAAAGCAACATAAATAATAGGACAGTCTAGACAAGGATAGTCTGCGATAATTACTTTCTCTCTCTCTCTCTCTCTCTCTCTCTCTCTCTCTCTCTCTCTCTCTCTCTCTCTCTCTCTCTCTCTCTCTCTCAAGTGACAAATTTTGGTACTGTATAGTAAACTACTTATGAAGGTATTTAGATGTTTCATCATAATTTTTCTAAAGAAATACCAGCAAAGTAAATAATTTTGTGCTCATGTAGTTTTGTCTTTTTTTTCGTTTACCTTACTGGAGATTTCATATTTTTTAAAAGAAATGTTTATATAATCGGAAATAAGAAGATACACACCTGAAAGAATAATTCATGCAAGTTGGTGTGACTTTCGAAGATTAATTACTGTACCAAAATGATTTAAATGTTTATCGTATGTTTAACAAACAGTTTGAATAGGTAATGATCACCTATGCCCTAGTTTTGATCCTCCATTGAAAATTTTAAGAGAACATTACAGACTGAATATATGGGTACATGTAATTTGTGATATTTTATTCGTCATTTTGAGAAGTACTCTAACTACATCCTGTAATGGTGCTTGACCTGATTCTGAATCTACATATGTTTAAGTATCTTGGTTAATATTCGATTCATTTGATCCAATTACTTCTGAATATTTTCCATCTTTAACATTTTAATGATCTACTAGATTTTTATTTAGGCTAACGGCTATAATTGATCAACATAACATTGTACAATATTTCCACCAACTTGAACATCATAATGTAAATTTCCTATCTCTCTTACTATCTCTTCTAGTACCCACTTCCCTGGAGTATTGTAAGATAGTTGAAAGATTCCAGTTGAAAAGGTATCAAAATATTTAAGGGAAATTCTAATGTAATGTTCATTATACGTCAATGACTTTGTCATAGTTATGTAATTAATGCTCAGAAGGTTCTTAGTGAGGTGACCTTTGAATGTAATAGTCAAGAAGTCATTATATATCTTTCCTTTGTATTCTCATGATCTTTGGTTTGCATGAAAAAAAAATTGAATGATTTCATACTTCCATGAAATTGTTGTAGGAAGGCTGTGGACATAAGACCATTCCCTCATAGGTTATTGGAGATGTATACTCAGGGTGTAAAAAAATTAAGCATTAGGGTTGTATATCACGTAAACTTCTACTAACGAATATTAAAGAAAGTTTCTAGGAAGCTTTTGCATTGAGCCACTGAATAATTGATTAGTTTTTTATGTTAACTCAAATGTATGTTATATCTGTCTGTAGAAAATCGCTATTATCATTGTTGTCATTCCTTCTTTTACCTTATTATCGAAAAATTAGGGTAGACTATTTTTTTGGTGTCATAAGTTTGATCTCAGTCAAATTAATTTCTAACAAAATAGACAACTTTTACCTGATTTAATTTTCTTTTGAGGTTTTGAACCTATGCAGAGTTTCTTTTCCTTTTCTTGTTACCTTTTGCTTAAATTAAAGTAATAGTAATGGTTTATTTGGTAACTGAATTTTTCAATTCAAAATGGAAACCTTGTATCCTGAAATAAGTGGTCTATTTTTAGTTATATATCGATTTTATTCCAGTAACTATTGTTGTTATTTTGTTCTTTTCTTTGGAAGTATTAATAATTTTTAGTTATACACTACGAGCATGATTTTTAAATTTTTTTATATTCCAAATCACATTCCTAAAGAATTTGCATGTATTTTATGACGACGAGAATGTCATGTGTACTACTCCGAAAGGAAGTTCCACTTTTGATTTGCTCAAATTAACTTAATGTTAATATTTGTAAAGGATTGCACTGGTATTGCATACCTCAAATTTTTAAATGACAATTTCGGATGTTTCTTTCGTGTTACTCTGAGGGGGTATAATTAAAAAGAAATTATGTGTAACTACTTTATTTTATTTATTCAATATGTATAAATGTATGTGTTACTTTCTCTATACCATACAAAATTGCCCTCTTGCAATATTAATTGAACTTTCTAATCCGTTTGTTCTTTATCTTTGAAAAATCCCCCTTACCTAATCAATCACAAAGAGCAACCGCTTGCTTTGATTGGCAATTCAGCGTAAAGCCATTATCAATATTAAGATGAAAGATGGTCGGTGGTCAGTGTTGCTTATCCCGCCGAAGGGACCAAGGAGTGATTTAGTACATCTCTCAGTAGCGGGCGAATGGCAGTCTGCCGCGAAGCGTGGTTAGTCGGTCGGCCCCAGGCGTCTTCAGGGTGGCTTTGTACGATAACGCTTATCGAGATGCGGTTTGTTTTAAGCGAGTAGACCTTTCTGTAGTATTTCTGCTCAAGCGTTTTATTTCCCTTTATTAATACTTTTAAATTTATGTGATTGTGGTTGAGATTAATCTTCGATACGGGTTAAGCGAGTAGAAAATAAAGTGGGAGGAGTTACTTTTGCCTGGCATTGTCCTCGACGCTGCTGACCATGATGACTGAACAATTTACCCGTCGTGTTCGATACTTTGGATTCTCGGCTTCCGCCTTTTTGGTTACGGTATTCTATTAATCGCAATTTTTTGGATTTTTAAATATAATTTATCAAAGGCTTTAATATACGTATGTGAAGTAATCCTCACTTATGTAGCTTTCGATGAAGGCGTCTTCGCTGAATCATGCAGTCGAGGTCATCCCTTCCTCGTGGAAATCCGATGATTGAGACGCAAAAACCAAGTCGTGCATTGGCTGCATTGTATCTGCATAATGGGAAAGGTGCCAAAGGTGCGACGTAGTTTCCTCCTCCTACCCACTCGCCCCTCCCCCCTCCAGGTAAGGGGGACCTCCTCTCCACCCTCATTCAGCTCCCATTACCCTCCCTATTCCCTCTTTTTGTTCTTCATTAGCATTTGTACGACGGGGATTTTTTTTCTCGTTTTTTGCATGTAGAAGGCAGTGGTATGATAAACGCCTCTAATGTCTCAAAAAGAATTCGACATTCATAACGTTTCATCCCAGAGGCTAATTAAGATGGAGAGCATCTGAGGTTTCATGTCACTGGGGGATTTTTTTCGGAATTTACCTTTACCCTACTCTCTCTCTCTCTCTCTCTCTCTCTCTCTCTCTCTCTCTCTCTCTCTCTCTCTCTCTCTCTACTGAATAATCATTACCTTTTATTAAATTGACTGTTGCAATATTAACCAAAGATATGCACAACCTACCTACGAAATAGAAATAAATTTTATTTTATATTACATATGAATTCCTTTGTATAACCTTTAATATACAGATATGAACAATATCATTTTAATATGTACTTAAATGTCTGTCTAAACTTTATTTTGTAATCTTTTGGCTTGACTTAATTACTATATAGATGTAAACAATATTACTGTTACCATGTACTCAAATGTCTGACGCCAATGGGCGCAATAAGTTGATTAGAACAAATCTCTCTCTCTCTCTCTCTCTCTCTCTCTCTCTCTCTCTCTCTCTCTCTCTCTCTCTCTCTCTCTCTCTCTCTCTCTCTCTCTCTCTCTCTCATGTATTAATTGTTTTTATAACTCGAACTATCGTAACATAATTTTTCTTGAACAGGATGTGACCATGAGCCACCCGAAAATTTTTCTTTTTACGCCATGAAAGTTTTCCTCCTTTTTCCAAATTTTGTTTTGGGGCCTGGAACATGCGTCGTTAGTGTTGGAATATATTTTTTTATTTTTATCTTGTGTAATTTATAACCTTATATATTGTTATTACAATTATTACCATTATTATTAAATACAGTGAGAAAATCCTTTTTCCATGCAATTTTTCTCAAAGAAATCTATCTTAAACAACTCGATAAAATTAGTGAAAAAAGTCATTTTTCCTTGTAATTATTTATTCCCAGTCAAAGAATTTATAATAAACAGTTCAATAATAGATTTAATCTATGGTTTTATATTTCTTGCTTTCGACATGATTTTTAAAAAAAGTAAGTAAGATAGGGAGAAATATCGGCTTTTCGACATAAAGTGAAATCATCTCTTGTACTTACGTTATCGCACAATATGTTTTATTGTATCATGTAACTTTTCCCCATGACAGTAGCTTATAGTCTTATACGAATTGATGTTGACTTCATCTCCTTGAATATGTCTATTTACATTATGTTTTATGTCTGTACTTAGCTGTTTATTACCAAATAATACGTCAAGTAAGATTATGTAAAGAAATAAAAAAAATAGAGCTTTAGGAGATGAGTCAATGAAGAAAATAAAATGTTTCATAAGGAGACCGTTCCTTTTCTTTCCTTTTTTTGTCCTTTTGTTCTTTTCTTTTTTATCATCCTATATTTCTTTCCTTTATTCGTTTAGATCATCAGCTTTTCTCCGACGGTTTATAAAAGATATCTGTATAATTTCATAAGAAAATTGTTAACAATCTTTAACAGAGAAAATTTTCAGAAAAGAAAGTTTTTATTTTCGTCTCATTTCAATTATTAAAACTATTATTTTTTCTTTTTAAAAACATTCACATTTATGCATCTATTGTGAAATGTAGAATGCTTCAACGTGTCTTGTTTGACTTATTCCCAATCTAATTAAAGTTTTGTTGTCTACGACGAAGGCTGCCACCTTTAAGGGACATCCTATGTAATCTTTTTTAGCTGCGAAAATTCCTAGGAAGAAATACCCATAGTTCGATATACTAATCAAGAGGCTCGTATTATTATTATTATTATTATTATTATTATTATTATTGTTATTATCATTATTATTATTATTATTGTTGTTGTTGTTGTTGTTGTTATTATTATTATTATTATTATTATTATTATTATTACTTGCTAAGCTGAAACCCTAGTTGGAAAATCAAGATGCTATAAACCCAGGGGCTTCAACAGGGAAAAATAGCCCAGTGAGAAAAGGAAATAATGAAAAACGACAAGAGAAGCTTAAGAACAAAAATAACATTAGAATAAATCTTTCATATATAAACTATAATATCTTGATAATAACACTTATTTAAAGTGATGTTTACCGATTTCTTTAAATTTTTTTATTTTACAAAATAAGAGAGGGATAAACAAGCATTAAATACATGCGTGCATGAGTATTCATAGAGGTGAAGCTCAGTGCGACATATTAATAATCATTGTAATAGTTAGAATTTTTACAAATATTATTACTAGAATTACTAAGATAACAGGTATGATAATAGCATTTAGGGAAATTTTATCGTTGTTTTGCGTTATTTTGTGTTTTGTAAAAACACGTGAAGATATAATTTATTCGCCGAGTTAGTTTATAACATGCTATTTAATGTTGCAGAAACCGCTACTTAATTTTTTTTAATGTTTAATATTAAAGCATAAAATTACAAAAGTAATGGAATTAACCCTATGAGGATTTTAATATTTTTATTAGCATTTAATGATTGGTTTAAAGTTCAATAAGCAATATGAAGACAATATTTTTTTTTTTTTATTTTGAAGTTCATAAAATTTTACCTCTATTCTAGACCAAGAAATTTGCAAATTTCATCTCTCCGTAATAAATACAGTAAGTTTGTAAATTAAGATTTTGCTTTTTATGAATATTTTATACTTTGAAAATGCACTCTTATTTAGTCTCAAGCATGGTGCTAATTATGTGAAGGTTATTCAAGTATCTTAATTATTTATTTACTTGAGAAAGATAATATCTATCTAAGTAGTATCTACGCTGGTGGTGATGAATGTAAAGGAGTTATTTATGTATCATAAAAGATATATCCTTTTGAAATGGAATTAAGAAGAAAATTCTATTTTATGTATTGCAATTGAAACGATACCTAATTCAGACATTAATAACTTTATAACTGTAGGATTTGATATCAATTAGTCATGCTAGGTCATTATTAATGTAAACTGCGTCGTCATTAAAAGCCAGTTCTAGATTTTTTTTAGTAAAGGTAAATTAAGAGTTACTAGTGTTATTCGGCGACGAATTAAATATTTTTCAAATGTTTATTTTATAGTAATGGTTTATGAGCAAGCTGGACAACCTTGCAGTGTTTTTAAAGATCATTTGCTATTTAAAAAAACTCTCTTTGTCTGCAAATCCTTACCTTATGGTAATGGTTTATAAACAACTTGAATGACCTTGCAATGTTTTTGAAGATCGTTTTATGAATAAAAAGTGTTTTTTCTGTAGTCAAAACTTTTTTGCCTTATTTTTGTCGAGCTATTCACTGTTAGTGAATCAGCTAATCTAAGTAAAATTTTTATTTTCTTAGTTAATCGTGATTTCCTAATGATAAGTAAGCCTACGCTAATTACCTAGGTTAGAGGAACTTCGAATCTCCTTGATAATTATATGAAAAGGATAAGAATCTCCAACGCCATTTGTCTTCTAGTTTTTCTGCCTTGAACCGTATAATATCGCGGGACATTTTCTCACAAGTGAAAGGGCTTCAAGATTATTTTTCATCTAGAATGTGTTTTTTTTTTTTTTTTTTTTTTTTTTTTTTTTTTTTTTCATGAATTATAGTTACTGTAAAAGAAACCTTTATATGCTTATTCGTACTACATATATTTACTGCGTCTTTATTGTAAAACAAAATTTTTTTCTCTCTCTCTTCTTTTTGTATTTAGACACTACTAATATGTATAGATATTTTATATGCTTATTCGCACTACATATATTTACTGCGTCTTTAATCTAAAACATTATTTTTTTTTTTAATGTTTAGACTATGTCTTTAATATACTGTATGTGTTGATCATTTATTTTTTGGACAATAATAAATATATTACTATTTTGCAAAAGTGCTCCGTTATGAACTATTATTTCTGTTACTAGAGGATATTACCAAAAAGTTAAGTATCTATATATAAGGAAATACTAATATATGCTAAATGGGAAGGAAATAATGTTTGTAAGAAATAATATAGATATTTTTACAAAATTAATAAAACCTTGGAAACAAACAATCGGCTTTTATCTCTTACTACTGAATTGAAGATTTTACAACAGACTGAGTAAACACGAATGTTATTGGTACACAGATACGCAAATGAGCGTAATGATATTTGCAATTATGCAGGATGTAGGATTACTCAACCGTGAAAAAGTTTGCTTCTTTACATATTGAACAATTAGTTATTCAGTGTTATTTAGGCGATAATTTCCCGGATAATAAACGTCAGATAATAAAAAATTTGCTCGTTCTATTTAGAAAACGTTTTTTTTTTTTTAATTACAATCAAGTTTAGTGTGGTTGGTCAAGCATATAATTAACCCTACAGTACAAAGGTCCAATGTACTAATATCTTTGGACATTTTTTTTTCTTAAACACTGTTGAATACTAACTTTCGTAATACATTCCATTCTCAAAATTTTGAGTATAGGTTTTGAGGAGAATTTTTTTTCCATAATATTAAGGAATCGAAATTTAAAAATTATGGAGGGCTTCTTTATTTAAATTTTATGTGTCTGTGTATGGGTGTGTGAACAGACATATGTCAATTAGTTTTTATTGATTCCGTACAGGAAATTGTGTTCGGGAGAGGGGCAAAACTAAGACTCTTTTTTTGTAGATCTTCGGCAAAACTGTCTCTGTAGTAGCCTAAGCGAAGTTGACTCCTGTTTTTAAACATGTTCTCACTCTCGATGTTACAAGTTTGTGGAGGATTCAGCTCCATGTTGCCAACTCGATGTCTGGTATCCTTGTTAGTTCGGTGTTGAAAACTGACCGGTACTGAGATGAGATCTGACTTTTTGAAATTCTTTCCTCTTAGCAGTATTGGCAATGACTGGCAAAGTTGCTCTAGAACTGACGGCTATCTAGAAGGTTTTTGTTGTTGTTTAATTTTTTTGGGAAGTTTGCATGGGAGATATTCATTGCGGTTTTACCATTCTGTTTTTTTGGCTCAAGTCTGTGCTATTCAGGACTTGCAAGGACCATGCTACCTGAACTGATATGATTGTAGTTAATATTAAGTCTGTTTTGTTAACTGTTAGAAGAACCTGATTGAAGAATGAAATTATTATACAGTCTACAGTGTGTAGTTTGTGTAAATGTTCATTCTGGAACTAAGTCGTCTGGGTAAAATAGAATGATAAACATTGTTATAACATTGTTTGCTTGTTGTTGTTTTTTTCTGTTTTTTTCGTGGAATTTATGTTGACGTAAAATAACAGTAATTTGATTCTGAAATATTTAGAAGATATTTATGACTGTAAAACTGATATAGGCATAGGTTTGAATTCCCCATAATCATAAAAATTCTTAATGATCAAATTAATGCCATAACTTCTTGGTAGAATTCATAATTCTAATTTAAAAAATTAAATAATTTTTACTGGTATCAGTCATCACCGATGATCACCAAGCGATTCTAGTTGTCTCTATTTATGAATATGTAAAAGCGTCATATTACCATCGATTTTAAGAACCTGTTTGTCAAGATGCTTTTAAACCCGTCTTGGACAGACTTTGAAATTCTGTTTGGTAGATTTGTCGTAAATCCGTCGTTCGGTCGTCTTATGAAAGAATGTAAATTTTTTTTTTTTTTTTTTTTTGCTGATGAAATTCAGAATTTGATAATGGTTATCATAAACTTTCAATAATAATAACAAATTAATTTTAGATATTTACTTTTGTCCTGTTGAATTCTTTTTTTGATAATATTAAATATATCTTGTTTGTATAAACACGCCAAGAAGAAATAATATAAAAACATTCGGCTTATTTCACCTGATTTACCTCTGACACATAATAGTTCCATTTTTATTTACATATTTCAAACTTTTTTTTGTCGTAGTAAACTGATAAATTACGTTATAATAGTGGGTTATTTCTTGAAGAAAGTTACAAGTTTTTTTTTCATAGTTAATTTACTTTGGATATTACTTAGATGATAAGATGAAAACAAAAATATTATTGTTCCCTGGCCTCCGGATGTCATGTGGTTTGTTAATCTATAATACTCAAATGTGGTAGTGTATTTAGTGAACGGAAGGGTATGAACTAACTATTGTCAACACACACACACACACACCCACACACACACACACATATATATATATATATATATACATATATATATATATGTATATGTATATATATATATATATATATATATATGTGTGTGTGTGTGTGTGTGTGTTTATGTATATATATTTGTGTTTGAATTCTTCAAAAATCTTGGAACTGTTTTCATCAATAAAAATTTACGCAAAAGAAAAGCTCATTCCATAATAGAAAGATAAATTCCAAATTAGGGTGAAAGGCAATAAAATAACGCATCAGCAGGAAAGAAAATTTCTCGAAAGTGTTTTTTCGAATTCTATCAAAAATGAATATCCAAATAGACAATGTAGAGTTTTTTTTTTTTTATTTTTTTTTTTTTATTTTTAGAAATACGGACAATATGTACTGACCATTGAGACTTGTTATAGTCAGTTTTTGCTGACTTCTACCTCCAATGTAGGTTAAAGGATTTTATTTTGTTTTTACCCTTTCAGTCACTTGCAGTTTGCGAAAACATTTGATTTTTCATTATTACTATTGGAGATAAATGGCTAGTTTAGTTATAGTAATTTTTAACTGTCATTCAAAATTGGAATTGTTTCTGAAAGATGGGCATTTTTGTTATACGGGTTTTGTATCGTGCATAAAATTCTTTTTCTCGTAATTTTTCACTCTCTCTCTCTCTCTCTCTCTCTCTCTCTCTCTCTCTCTCTCTCTCTCTCTCTCAGCTAATAGTGTGTTAAAACGATGTTCATAGTTTCGTGGGGCATTGAAAGAAGGATTTATGAAAGTATTTGGCCGATTATCATCAGCATGGGCTCAGAATGTATTGCCTGATGATTTTGAGAGCTTGTACACATATGTTATAAATACATTTTAATATTCTTTATCGATAGAAATGAAATTATTCGTAGACGGGGTTTCTTTTAAGACGGCATTTTTCCGAATTTTACTTGTCCTAATCTTCTCGGTCCAAGAGCGCAGACTGAAAAATCCGATGAAATTCAAAATGTCAGCTTCTGACATATTTCATCATGAGACTTGCTGTATCATTATCATTTGACGAAGGCATGTTTGTTCTTTTCTTGGAGTTATGACTTTTATATACAATCTTTAGTTTTTAATGATATATTTTTTTATCTTTTATTTAAATGAAAAAAAAAAATAATCCCAGACAATATTGTTTGTGCACCTGCATTACAAGGCCATTTGAGCATGTTTCTCATAAGTCTTCGTTCATTTTCGCTCGCCAGTCGTTCCCAATTACAGCTAGATGCAATCCAAACGTGTTGAAAAATGTTGAAAGTCAGTTGGTCTAATAAAGAAGGGGGCTTGTGTTAGCCCTGCTCTTGTGGGGTAAGGTGAAGCAAACCCCCTCCCCCCCTCTTCTCATATTGTCATGAGGGAAAATCACAGGAGAGGTTTTGATAAGGTTTTTTTTCCCATTCTTTTATTTTACTAGATCTTTTTTGTTTGGTTCCAAGAAATGTATATTTTGAAACTGAAGGTTAATCTCATTTCATGAAATCTCATTTTCAGAAGTTAAAATATCATGTTAAAGCTTTTCATTAATGCAATGATGTGATTCAACTGAGATGAAATTTTTAGTCTCTCTCTCTCTCTCTCTCTCTCTCTCTCTCTCTCTCTCTCTCTCTCTCCATTTCTTTAAAGAATGTTGGGTTGGGAGAAGAGCAGCGACTGTCTAGACCGCCTAAAACCAACAGACTGATTCGAAATTCCTCCGGTGCATCTCGCTGAATGAAATCGGCGGATTTCTCTTCGTTGAACTGTATTTTATCCCTTTATCCTACGAACACGATCTTCTTGTATCAAGATTTTTATTTGTAACAAGTCTTTTTTTAGTTTAATTCCTCATTTGTGACAGAAAAGATGTGACAGACAAAACACCCATTTTTATTTTTTGAGGAAAAAATGCCCCCACGATTTTGTTAAATGAGGCGAGGATCTTTTTTCTGTTAAAATGACTTCTGCAATTAGATCAATTCTGTTCCCTTAATGACATGTTTACCCTTGAAGAGAGTGGGAGCTTTGCATTTACCCCTTGTTTTGATATCCCCCCTTTTTTTTTTATAAAGATTGAAAGTCATGTTTATATATAACCATGGTCTGATGAATATTGTTATTATCGTATTGCATGTTATAATTATGTACTGAAATCAGGGAATATTTGTCTTGCTTGACAGCAAGTCGTAATATAATAACCTTTTCCAGGATTAGTCTCTCTCTCTCTCTCTCTCTCTCTCTCTCTCTCTCTCTCTCTCTCTCTCTCTCTCTCTCTCTCATGCATGCTTGTGTGTACACTGTGTATATATATATGCGTGTGTGTGTGCGAGTGTACGGGAAGTAGGTTGGTTGCCAGTCTGACCGGTCCCATGAAATTGCGCTGGGACATTTGATTGTCATAAAGATAGAGAACCTGAAGTCAGCATACTTAGTGGATTCTCACTTGATATCTTAAAAATTCATAAGATAAAATCTATTTTCTATTGGCAATATAAAAGGAATAAAATTCCCAATGGTCACCTTGATCTTGCCCAAATGGGTGTGGGAGTCGGACGGGCAAAGCCAACAGCGCTCGGAATGTTGTTAACCCTTTTAAAAAATCCTGATCTGTCTACACTCTGGACGTTTTATTCGCGACTTAAGCAATGGTCGGGACTCCTAAGACTGCCTCTCCTACCCCTCCCCTCTCCTCCCTCTTCCCCAGCAACCTACTCCTATTCTTCCTCCTTCCCCTACACCTCCACAAGGATGCTGCTTCTGCTGCATTCTCTTAATCCCCCCCCGCCCCACCAACCACCCCGGCATACCACAACCTCCTTATACTGGTCCTTATTCGCTGCCTCTTATTGCATCTCTCTCTCTCTCTCTCTCTCTCTCTCTCTCTCTGAATTCCGTAGAGCAATGAGATGTATACTTAATTAGCATATATATAAAATTATACCCCTAATATGTATGTTTTACGTTCGCCACTCTTTCGCCCGGTTGTGCATGTATGTATGCATTTATGCATAATAGCTAACATAAGTGACATGAACACTACAGTCTTTGAAATAGAAATATGAATGACTCACGCCGAGACAGTTTTGATGGGCATTTCTCTTCTTGATCTGAATCCTTTTAGAAAGAGTTGCACTATCATGCCAGCCTTCAGGTTGAGCTTCCCACACAGAAAGCTATATGACAAGATAACCATCTTTTATGTAAATTGCTATCTGCGAATACGGCTTTGGAAGTATAATTTTATATAATTATTAGCATTCAAGTAAACTCTGACACCTTATCTAAGATAAATGAGAGAGAACGCGGCGGAGAAAAAATTTAATAGTGCGTAAGGGAAATTGTGTACACGCGCGCATTCAGACACATGCAGAAATGTATTGTGTTTTGAATTTGGTTTATCAATTCTGAATGTTGACTCGATTCATCATGGTTCAGCTGAATGGACGCCAGCTGAGATTTCAATAATGCATTCCAATTCAGGTTAACACTTCAGTCATCTTTTGTCTAGGGCATTATTTAAATATGAATTTGAATGAGAAAAATATGCATTTTTCAGTGAAGTTTGTGTTTGATTTTTCGCTTTTATCAAATTCGCACTGTATAAAATCGTTTATTATTATTATTATTATTATTATTATTATTATTATTACTTGCTAAGCTACAACCCTAGTTGGAAAAGCATGATGCTATATAAGCCCAGGGTCCCCAAGAGGGAAAATGGCCCTGTGAGGAAAGGGTAACTTTATCGCATTGTTTAGATACATATCCAGTAAAACATCTGTGATGTTTAAATATAATATATCATTATGCGCCAATTAGGAACCTCACACCAGTGCAGTTCGAATACTAGGATCTGCTAACTTCTGGGTGTCTTTAAAAACCTCCCCAAGTTTTAGATCGGGATTAAGTTTTAACATTATTATTATTATTATTATTATTATTATTATTATTATTATTATTATTATTAGTAGTAGTAGTAGTAGTAGTAGTAGTAATAGTAGTAGTAGTAGTATCATTATTATTATTATTATTTAAATATTGGAAATGCTGATGCGTTTTACTCTTGAATAGCAAACGCTGAACGGAAATATACGGCCATTAAGATTAAAGATAAAACTCCTTTGGAAATATACAACAATATTATCAGCAGTAACAAAACTTCAGCAAAATAATCATCAGTATTATTCATTAATACAAACAGAAATCACAATCACTATCTTAGCAACAACCATGAATACACCATGAATAAAACTAAGATTTGAGTTAAAAAAAATTATTAGCAGTTGTTATCCATCGTAATTATGTACACAGTAACGCAAAAGGCCTCAAGAAAGCTGATTAAGCAGTTAATGCAGTGTTGAGGAACGAGGGTCTGAGAATGATTATGTCTGATTAAACCCAAAAAAAAACTGACACTATTCAAATAAATTAGGCACCATGCACGAAAAGAAAATGTATTAAGACTGAGATTAAGAATATGGTAAAAACGAAAATGCGAGTCATTTAGTTCGAAAAAACTACTTCTCTGTTTATTCATGTTCCTAACTATGGTTGAATTCAAGGAACTGGAGATAAGTACATTATAGGTCTGGTGGTATTTTATTAAAAAGAAATACTTCTCTGCTTATGCATGTTCCTGCCTATGGTGGAATTCAAGGAACTGGCGATAAGTACAATAGAGGAATGCTGGAATTTTATTAGAAAGAACTACTTCTCTGTTTATGCATGTTCTTACCTATGGTGGAATTCAAGGAACTGGCGGTAAGTACAGTATAGGTTTGGTGGAATTTTAGAAATGGAGGTTGAGGAAGTAGAGAACCAGGAGAGAGGGTCAGGTGAGAACTACTACTGTGCTCATATCATGTCGAATGATAATAGTTCTCCTCTCACTTGTGAAGCGATGCATAAATGTATATATATATTAATGGAAATCGTAGGTAAGGAGACAGACGTTCTTTTACGAAATGAAACAGGATTAAAAATCACGTGATGTGAAAAGTTTATAATTAAAATTTTTAAATTTTTTCCTTCTTCCATAATTGATAAGGAAATTTATCTTTTTAGGTTTCATAGGAATGGGTTATATCAGCTCAAATCCTTGTTTGAAGATAAAGTGTATTCAATTTTGTTTGTGACAGACTATTATCATTTGTTGACATTTTATTCATGTTCTCGTTTTGTTAAAGATAGCAATACTGACTCCTCGCTAATGGGAAAGGTGCAGGTAAAAATTTTATGAATTAAAATCTTCCTTTATATTTGTTGCCTTTTTAAAGCAACTAACAGTAATTTTCATGGAATTTGAGATCAGTTTTTTATATCTTTAAGAATTGTTTAATTTTATTTTGGTTCTGGATATTATATACCTTTTTATTTTTTGATTAATTTGAATGTAATATTATGCTTATAGATTTAAGCCTGGATAAGTGAGGTTATTGAATATTTTCGGCTTATGTTTCATCCATTTTCAAGTACTCTTAGTTATGTAAAGATATCACGACATCACCAAAGGAGGAATTACGTTCGCAAAATGACCTTGGCTATGACCGTAAGGATTTCAGTGATATTCTTGTCTCAAGCTCAAATGACGATCCTTATATCCGGCTTCGTGATTTTTATTAGCTATTAATTAAGGATCAGAGTTACTTCTTTTGGTATATATTAGGTGATGTTTTTGCTTGTGCACTTTAATGGTAGTTGGTTGAGTTGAGTTCGTGCTGGGATTCGATCTCAAAGGTAGAAACCTTTATTAGGGTAGACATCTCTTTTTCTCTCTCTCTTTCTCTCTCTCTCTCTCTCTCTCTCTCTCTCTCTCTCTCTCTCTCTCTCTCTCTCTCTCTCTCTCTCTCTCTATATATATATATATATATATAATATATATATATATATATATATATATATATATATATATATATATATTTATATGTATATATATCTATATCTATATCTATATCTATATCTATATATATATATATATATATATATGTATGTATATATATATATAAGCACGTGGATTTAAATTAAACAGGATTAAAGAAGTAAGTTTCATGGTAATGAAATAAGTGTATTGCCTCTTTTAACAGTATCATAGACCATAGACCAGAATGTGATCTAACTGGCGGTAATGTTAGCAACAAGGAAGAAGTTAGATATTACTATAATTTTTATGTGTAAATATTCTGTATCAGACCAATCTCCTCATGGTATGTCATTATTATTGTATTAAAACGTAAGCAAGAAATTGAAGACTATTTCTGTCTTTTTCTCATACATTGATATTTGTTCTTATGACATAGAGGGCATTTCATTTTTATCTCTAAATCCTGTTATAAAGCTTATCATTAGAATTTTTTTTTTTTATTATTATTATTATCATCAAAGGGCAACAGGGAGCGTATATTTTGTTTTTATTTACCCACATCGTAATCGTTAACAAATAGTTAGAATTGACATATTTTATTTTCAAAAGAATATCAGATGGAAACTAAAGATCACGCATTTAGCAATAAAACAGAATCGTTGTGTGTGTACAAGTATCTATATAATAAATAATTATGCTTCTTGGGAAGTTAAAATTGTAAATCCTTTATTTCTTCTATAGAGTCATAAAGTTCTCAACTCCAGAGAGATACTGAAGTATTTTTTATACATGAGAATGAGACGGAATTTAGATTTTTTTTTTTATTCATGGATGATTAGAAATAATTTAATAGCGAATTATTAGTTTCTAAGATTTTGTTTCAGAATGAGATTGAACATCTCTTGTATTTGGGTAATTATGTGTTTTAAATGCCTTTTATGTTCAAAAAGATTAAGCTATAGAATCCTTCTCTTCCTTGATTTTTTTGTGGTCTAAAATTTTGTTTTTTAATTAGTATATGATCCGAAATTATTTATTAGAGAATTTTAAAACGATACACATTCCATTCTTCATTCTTATTCAACGTTTTATATTTTTTTCCTGGTCTAAAATTGGCCTTTTTAATTAGTATGTGATCTAAAATTCTATATTAGATAATTTTAAACGATACACATTCAATTCTTCATCCTTTTCTTCCTTGATTATATCGTGGTCTAAAATTTTATCTTTTTAATTTCTATATGATCCGAAATTCTGTATTAGAGAATTTTAAAACGATTCACATTCCATTCTTTTTCAAGGTTATTTTTGTATTTTTTTCCCACCTTGGAAAAAAATCCGAAGGTAGTGAAGGTGTGCGTGCCCCGTATTTATGGGTCTGTAAAAGGCATATATGACTGTGTAGATGCGACTGGTTTATGGGAAACTGTGTTTACCTAGAGGCCGAAGGGGGATTACCGAATGCCATAAAATGTTTTATACAGAGACGAGCATGTGCGAACCTACCACTGTCGGTCGTCTTGCTCTACGATTTGGGGAAAGAAGAAGGTTGGTTGGCCATGTTGGAATTCTGGGGTTGGTGTGCACCACAGTTAGCTGTCAATTTTTTTTTCTCTTCCGGATCAAGGGACTGTACACATTTGTGGCATTTTTATTTTCTAATTCGGTGGCGTTGGGATATGCGTAAATCATTAAAGTTGTAGATAGACTTGTAGGCTACTGTAGTTTGTTTTATTTTTGGACTTGTATGGGTACTGCATGTCAGGAAAGGGAAATGAAAAACGTAAATGGTATGATGAAGAAATGAGATGATTATTAAAGGAAAATTAATTTTTTTTGAGGTAGTTGTAAATTATAACTGGTCATATACCAGTGTGATAAAGGATAGAATGAAGTATGAAAAAGAAGACGCAATGTCAAAATAGCTTATGCCGTAAGGGGCTAATGCTATTATGGGACGGTGTACTGTAGGCATTACTTAAAGAGGGGCTTTACAGCGTTCCTGTGGCCCGTAGATACACTTGATTTATGTCTTGCAGAACTTTACCAACGTACCCTCTTCCTTTCTTTCATTTAGCTATCCAACCTCATTCAATTTTTTCCTTAGTGAAATTTTCGAGATTTTTCCGTATTTATTATTATTATCATTATTATTATTATTATTATTATTATTATTATTATTATTATTATTATTATTATTATTATATTATTATTATTATTATTACTTGTTAAGCTACAACCTTACTTGGAGAAGCAATATGCTATAAGCCTAAGGGCTCCTACAGTGAAAATAGCTCAATGAGATAAGGAAATGACGAAATAAACAAATTACTAGGGAAGTAATTAATTATGCATTTACTAATAAATAGACCTCAACCATAGGACGTTAACATATCTTTGGTAGATCGGCCTTGGGTAGAACTATCTTTGGTAGATCGGCCTTGGGTAGAACTATCACCTTTAGGGATGATGATCTTTGAGTAGGATATGGTTAAATAATAGGGACAGGTTGTTTATTAGGAGAATTACAGCTTAAACAGTACCATTTTTTTGTGAGCAGTGATACAAAATATAAAGACTA
Source organism: Palaemon carinicauda (assembly GCF_036898095.1). Taxonomy (NCBI): domain Eukaryota; kingdom Metazoa; phylum Arthropoda; class Malacostraca; order Decapoda; family Palaemonidae; genus Palaemon; species Palaemon carinicauda. The sequence goes on from NC_090765.1 coordinate 35,827,837, forward strand.
TATATATATATATATATAAGAGTGTGTGTGTGTGTGTGTGTGTGTGTTTTAAAAATTGAGTATTTTAAATAATCATTACTGTTAGCAAAAAAAAAAAAAAATGTGAATTCGTGTAATTTATGGCATTGTGGTCTTACTCTGTTGTTGGTCATTTTTATAAATAGTGAGTATAACACCACTGGGGGTTACAGCAAAAACACTTGAACTCACAATTTTGGAAATAATATTCGTAAATCCACAGGTAACTAGGGGAGTCTTCTTCTTCTTTTTCTTCTTTGTCTACAGCTTTTCCCACTTCTAAGTGGGGTCGATGTTTCTGGTCATTCATTAATTTTTTTCTAGTTTAATCCATCTAACTGTTCTATCTGCCATTCTATACATAGAACAAATGACCTATATTATAATTATTAGTCTTTCACCATCTTATGGTCTTATCATCAGATCAAACAGCTCCGAAGCACCCTCTGCCATCCTCCGGTTCTGCTTCCTTTTTTCCATCTTGTTGTCCAACATCTTTAACATTCACTCTGGTGCACATGGGCTCCGAATGGCCTCCCAGGTCCCATTGCTTGGCTTTCTGGACCATGTTGATAAATCCAGTTCTATCGAGCAGATGACAACAGATTATTGACCTAATTGCAAATCTGATTATGTCAACATGATCAGCTGCTTATAATGGTGTTACCTGTAACGTTTGTCTTTTATGGGATTTCCTAGCAAGTTGAACGGACACAGCATTAAACAACAGGACAAATATAAGCCTCACTACGAAGGCCCCCCCCCCCGTCTCTCCAACCCTCCCATTAGGCATAATCCACAAGGATTTGCTCCAGCATAAAAAAAAAAAATACAACGCCAGTAGCAGGAATACTAAAAAAACGAAAAGTAAAAGAAAATTAAATTATTTTATTACATTAACTTTAAGAGATTAACAAGAAAAAAGTGTACCTTTTCAATATATAATATTGTGGTTAAAACCATACTTTACATCACTCTTACTAATACTTGACTTTCCAAACTATCTCTTATCTTCTTTCACCCACCTTTCTATCATCTAGGAAAAAAGTTGAACAAGTCGTTTTTAGTTTACCCTCCATTTTTGACAGTTGCATTCATAAAAACACTTGAACACAAGAAGTTTGCCCTGCCGAGTAAGCAATGTTGTCTTCCGGCAACTCATTGTTATCACTGATGTTTATTCCTTCATTATTAATTCTAGATAATGAACTCAAGTGCGCAGGAAATGTTTATATGCTGTAAACAATAAAGAACTGATTCATTGATTTGCAAATGAGCGTTCAACTTAAGATATCATTGTCTCGCTATTTTTTAGTTTATATTCATGAGGTAGCCTAAAGTATATGTTAGTTAATGCAGTGTAATATATTTGTTGTTCTGAATTTTATGTATGAATGTATTCATAAATATGTCAGGTTACCTCGGCAAACATTATGACTGTAAATAGGATTGAGGAAAAGATAAATAAAATACAGGTTTATTTTTAATAAGTACCCGGGTGCGTGAATAGTTATGAACCTATTTTGCTCTCTCTCTCTCTCTCTCTCTCTCTCTCTCTCTCTCTCTCGCTCTCTCTCTCTCTCTTTCTCTTTGTATGCTTACTCTATATTTATATAAATGTATACACACACACATATATATATATTCATATATATATATATATATATATATATATATATTTATTTATATACAGTGTATGTAAACACGCGCATGAATAATGCGTGTATATATTTGTGGGCATGAAGCAGGATGTCAAAATCGGTTGGATTGATAACAAATGTACGAAATGATCTTACCATCACCACGCGTCTGGAATTAGTCATTGTTTTTCTCCCATTATCATTTCTGCGGATCTCTTATCTCGTCCTGGTAATTCTTGGCCCAACAGGAAGTTGTCTGTCAAGATCTATTATCAGCGTCGTTTATCAAATTTTATTAGCAAAGGCATTGTTCGCGATTACGCTACCGGTGTTGAGATAATACCTCGGAGGAAACCATTATTTGTATATTCGGGTTAGTGGAAATTCGCCTTAAGTAACTAGGTGATGATAGTAGAAGTTGTAACAGAAATATCAGTGTTACTATATTATTATTATTATTATTATTTGCTAAGCTACAACCCTAGCTGGAAAAGCAAAATGCTATAAGCCCAAGGGCCCCAACAGGGAAAAATAGCCCAGTAAGGAAAGGAAAGAAGGAAAAATAAAATATTTTAAGAAGAGTAACATTAAAATAAATATTTCCTATATAAACTATGAAAACTTTAACAAAACAAGAGGAAGAGAAATTAAATAGAATAGTGTGCCTGATTGTACCCTCAAGCAAGAGAACTCTTTACCCAAGACAGTGGAAGACCATGGTACAGAGGCTATGGCACTACCCAAGACTAGAGAACAATGGTTTTGATTTTGGAGTGTCCTTCTCCTAGAAGAGCTGCTTACCATAGCTAAAGAGTCTCTTCTACCCTTACTAAGAGAAAAAGTAGCCACAGAACAAATACAGTGCAGTAGTTAACCCCTTGAGCGAAGAAGAATTGTTTAGTAACCTCAGTGTTGTCAGGTGTGTGAGGACAGAGGAGAATCTGTTAAGAATAGGCCAGACTATTCGGCGTATGTGTAGGCAAAGAGAAAGAACCGTAACCAAAGAGAAGGATCCAACGTAGTACTGTCTGGCCAGTCAATGGACCCCATAACTCTCTGGCGGTAGTATTTCAACGGGCGGCTGGTGCCTTGGCCAACCTACTACCTTTACTAGTGCTAGTTTTAAAGATGTTTATAAATAGTAATTTTTTTTATATTTTTTATTTATTTTTTTTTTTATTCTTTACCAATCGAGCATTATTTCGGCTTAGGGCATCGGATCGAACCCTTGCCCAGCCAAATCCATTTATCATAAATGAATTTCCATTGTATATAGAATACAAAAAGTAGAATTCGGTAATAAATGTCATTGTGGCTGATATATATATATATATATATATATACATATACATATATAATGATTCTGTGTATATGTTATACTTATGTCATATCTGTATATATTGTGTGTAGCTGCATTTACTCCATACTTATAATTTGTATTGCCATTAGACTTTTCTTATATAATTCTCAATTTATTTTAAATAATATCATATCATACCATGAAAAGAGAATATATTTATTATTATTATTTTTAATGACAGGGTGCTAATGTTAAAATTGGGTTATTCTACCGTGCAAATTTGCATTTTTTATATATCTCATGAAGATGGAACATGATACTAAGTTCTCCATACCTTCTGCATCGTTGTCTTCCAGCTAATAATTACCGTGAAGTTTGTGTATTCCGGCGATGCCTAGTGAAAGTTATCAGGGGTCAAAGGTGACACCTATTATAAAAGGGCGAGTATTGCGAATAGGTCTGCAGTATTAATTGGGGTCTGATATTGCAACTGGTGGTGGAAATTCTTCGCTATTTGTAATGGGAGATCAAGGGGTCAAGAGAATAAAAAGTAATTTTTAAGTGCTTTTGATATTATGGACACGCGCTGAGAAACTGTAAGATTATAGGTAGCAATAAAATTCATATGCCTCTCTCTCTCTCTCTCTCTCTCTCTCTCTCTCTCTCTATATATATATATATATATACACATATATATAATATATATGTATATATAATATATATATATATATATATATATGTATATATATATATATATATATATATAAACACAAATATACATAAATAAATACATCATCATCTATAAAACCAGAAGTCATCGTATAGTAAAAAGGTTTCCGTAATAACTCATATTATTTAAACACTGATTTGTGATCTCGCTTTGTATAAGAAAAAGGTCATTATTTGCTCATCAGATTTTTATGCTGAGTTAATATAATTTTGGAAAAATTTTCAGACATTATTTACTCACTGAGTATGTGTTGAACAAACCCTTGGGACCAATGTAAATTATATTTTTATTTTCTCTCTCTCTCTCTCTCTCTCTCTCTCTCTCTCTCTCTCTCTCTCTCTCATAGCCACGTATATACATTATACAGTATTTTTCCTTTTAATCTTTAGGTTTATATGAGATTTTTTTTTTCATTAATTGCTAAAACATAAATAGCTACATACATATAACATCAGACAAAATGAAACTCGTGTAAATATCATTTGTCAATTTTACGTAGCGAATTTTATGGTTTGATGTTATTATTTTTACTTTATGCTACCGATGATGGAAGTCCAAGGAAAAATAGAGAAAAAAAAACACGAAAATTTATCCACTTAGAGTATAGCAACTTTCTAATCAAGGGATTTAAATGGTAGATAGAGCAAAGAAAGCAATTATAATATTAATTGTGCATGCAGCCATAGCATTAGTAATTGTTCATCAAGATGTTACTTTCGAAAATATACTTATTTTTCTTTTTCCACATTTTCTTTAACTCGTCAACGGTTAAGAGGTTTACTGAAGTTTAGATTTATTCATAACACTTGAATGATGGTTTCTTGTTAGTATAAGGAGATATTGGTTTGCTGCGTTTTTATTCTACCTTTACACGCCGAATGTAATTCGTTTTGTGTGTACTTTGGAGTGTAGCATACTTTTATTTGCGTGGAAAACAAAGAGCAATACTTATATTTACATTTTTCTAAAGGCCCCTTTTGTATCGTATGATCTCTGAGGATTTCAGACTCTCTCTCTCTCTCTCTCTCTCTCTCTCTCTCTCCTATTATGGCATCTCTCTCTCTCTCTCTCTCTCTCTCTCTCTCTCCTATTATGGCATCTCTCTCTCTCTCTCTCTCTCTCTCTCTCTCTCTCTCTCCTATTATGGCCACGTGTAACTCTGCCATGGTATCATTCCTTTGTATTGTGATAGTTTATACGAAAAGTATATTATTCGTAACAGTGTTATTCCTCGGAATATTTAGCGTTATCTTAACGCTTATAAAGATATTGAAAAATTTGTATCTGTTATTGTTGAAAACGAGTAGAAAGTTAAATGAAAATCTCCTAAAAAATAATACTTTAATTTCAGTAAGGCTCCATTGTTAGTTACACATAGCAAGTGTTAACACAACGTGCCTCTTTGCGACAAGTGTACGAACAATCCTTCCGTGCAGGTGTTGAGATAAAGACCAACATACGTAAGTGTTCAATTGATCGAACAATTTTTCCATGTTTTCTTTGTTTATGCCAGCTTCAGCACGTATCATATTCGCTTGTACAACAGCTGATTGGCAATTTTGTTTAACTACACACATGACTGTTGTATCTTTCCAACCACGTCATTAATGCATGCATGCAATTATATTATATTCTGTTTTATTTCTTAGGATGTATGATGATTGTTTAAGGAGCCAAACATGTTTAGGTCACCTTCGAAGAAAATCTGAACGTTTCATAATTGATTTTTGAAATTTGTGCCTTATGGCCCAGCGCTGAGACTATTCAATTAAGATATATAACTGAAAGTAAACTATGCAGTTGTACTGTGGAATAAGATTGAAGAGAGTTTGGACAGAAAGATGAAAGAAAGGGAAAGAATCGTAGGTAAAGTAGAAAGTTAAAATTAATTTGTTAAAGGGTATTGCTTACACCACTATCTTTCCACGGTAAGTAACGCTTTATCCTTGCTACACTAATTCATATTGTACCTGTTTCTTGGCTGAGGAATACGAAGCGTGAAGTAGGAGATTATGAATGGAGAAGTATTCATTTAAATGCTCAAGATAGAAACGACTGGCGAAATCTAACTATGGCCCTTTGCGTCAATAGGCGTAGGGGAAGATGATGATGATCCGGTAGAATTTAATGTGGTGAGTCGCTATCTAGCTGAAAAATGGTACGCCATCCTAAATAACATAGTGATTACAGTTAGCCGTAAGGAACCAACTCCCTTTGAGAGGTGACATGAGTGACCAGAATGTTTGGAGATGGTTTGGCCATGTGGAAAGAATGGAGGACGGTGGGCTGGTGGTGAAACGTTTATATTTAGAAAATTCTTGGAGGGATGAGAAGAGCAAGACGTAGGAATCGCTGGATAGGTGAGGGTGAAAGACGCAGTTGAAAGAAACGTAAGAACGCCCACAAAATGATGTGAATGGTCCAGGGTTTCATATGCTACTTCTGGACCTTTTGTGGAATTATATTAAGCAGTGATATCTTATGATGGGTATGATTCTGGGGAAAATTAAGGCCTGGAAAAATGCAAAGAAAGAAGCAAGCCAAAAGAAAAAAAAAGATGTAGCAAAGTCAATTGGAATGAATGAGTTGTATGGGAAATTGCATAAGGTGATCAAAAGAGAATACGTAATATAGCAAAAAAACAGAAGTAAAGCGACTAAAGATCTGGCGTACTTTACACAGATCAAGAATGGGAGTGGAAGAGTTTTGTCATAAGAGATGAAAAATATAAGAGCAGCAAAATAGAAGGAATATTTTGTTTTTCTTTTTATAATGAAGGACGTGATGTGTAAGATGCGTCGTCAAGAACAAACATCGGTTGGTATATCAAAGATATTTTTTTCCAGTAAATCAGGCATTGGAGAAAAGCAGAAATAACTATTGGTAGTTATTGACTTGAAAATAATCTTACGACCAAGCAGGGAGATGTGCGAGAGAGAAGGATGTTTGCGAAAAATAATTTAGATTATTACGGGATATGCACGCATATGCAACAACACTAGTAATAAGCGCTGTTTTAAGTGCATAAACGTTCTGATAAAGGTCCCTCCACATCAAAGATCAGTTCTTATTCCCAACATCTTTAATCTTGCGATGAATGTCATAACATCAGATGTTTAAAGAGCAGGTCCTTTAGAGAGCGCTCTTTGCTAATGACACTGATTCGGTAGATTTGTATAGAGAAGGGAGTAAAGCTGAAACTAGAAAGGTGGAGACAAGCACTTGACGAAATATCTATGGATGCGTGGTGAAAGAAGGAAGACAGGGTACATTAAAATGGGACTTGAACGACATTAAGCGAGTTGAAACCTTTAAATAAAATCTAGAATTAAATGTGACAGATGACTACAGTGGTTTGGCCTTGTCATGCAAAATGAGAACCACATAAGGAACATAAGAGGAAGACCAAATTTCACATGAAAAGATAACTTAGCTAATGGCATGCCTTAGGAAGGGCCAAGTGATTACGTTATGTCATGCAGAGATGAAGAGGACTGATTGGAAACAGCTATGTATATAGATGGGTAAAAGCTGAACGTGGGCTTTATCCACGATTCGGCAGTTTTGGGCCAATGGCCGTTTTGTTACACAGTAAATTATTATTTCCAGTCACGTCTGTAATAACACAAGTGTGATTCGCAATTGTTCTAATTTTATAACACTTGTATTACAGCTGATATTATTTGTTCATGCGAGGTATGCTTTGTCTTTATACTTCACCAGTCTTTAATTTTGCTGTTTATTTTGGAAATACTCTAGACAGAAAAGCAGGGAGTTTTTTTTTTCTTTTGCATTTGCGATCAAGGTGTTTTAGAGGCAAACTTAGGCATATTCATGAATTCAAGGTGATAAACTTTGCCCACCCAGGTATATATATATGTACACCGAGGCATGCATACATACATGTACACCGATGTATACATACATTCATGTACACCGAGGCATACATACATTCATGTACACGGAGGTATACATGCATACAGGCATACCGACGTATACAAATATGTACACCCATATAAACTTGCATGCACACCGAGGTATACATATGTGCTGTACATTCCCACCCAGGTATGCATACATACATGGACTCACAGGTATACATAAATGCATACACCTACTGGTATAGTACATAAATGCGCAAGGTTTGGGGAAGAAAAATTGTTAAATGTTGAACAAAAACTTTTCCTCATATGAAAAGCTACGTTTGATAAATGCTAATATCAGACTAAAGAAAACTATACCGTATTATTTTGATAGTGAATTACAGATTATAATAGCCTCTAGCGAAATGAAAATGAGACGGAGATCCTGGGCCGAGACGGCTAATCTGAATGTAGGTGTCGAACATTATTATTGATTCGTCTTTATCTATGTTGGGCGTTACCTCTCAACATTTTCCCTCTCTTCCTCTGGTTAATTTGTTCAAGTTAGTCTCTCTCTCTCTCTCTCTCTCTCTCTCTCTCTCTCTCTCTCTCTCCTTCCTCGTGATGCAGAGTTTGGCAGGATGAGGTGTCGATTATCATCATCATAGAAAAATCTGTTGAAATGGCTAGCAACAAGACCAATATTACTATTGTTAATTGATGGACAACAGAACAACAGAATGGGTCCCTAGATATTGCCAAAAAAAAAAAAAAAAAAAAAAAGAAAAAAAAAAGCAGGGGAAGGAAGAAAAGACGTTGGACTGACGAGCGTAGACAATTTTCAGGTTCATCCGCATCACCATCTCCTTTTACGCCTATTAACGCAAAGGGGCCTAGGTTAGATTTCGTCAGTCGTGTCTATCTTGAGCTTTTAATTCAATAATCTATAACAAAGTATTTTCATAATTTCAATTTATGCGTATTACCTTGTCCCTTTCTGAGTGGGGATACCTTAACTTGGTAAAAGGGTATGTGTATCGCCATGATCAGCAAAGCTGTACCAATCAGAGCCACCCATACCAGATTGCTTTGCTGTGATCGATCAAATTAAGTCTCCCACCTTAACCAATCCGCAGTGGCCAGCATGGCGATGCAAATGGTCATGACAGAGGCCTTTGTCCTGTATTGGATTATAAACGGCTGCATTTATTGTTTCTGTATTACACTGTGCCATTATAATATAGACACTGACATAAGTTATCCATGATTTATTTCCATCCTCTTTTAAAATAAAACTTTCTTTTGTCAGTGCAGTCTGGTGTTTCATACCTTATTTATTATTGAAAATTAACCAAAGACTTTAGAGGCAACAGTACATACTGTATAAAGTAAGTTGTTGTAAGCTTCTTAAGTGAGGGTACTTCGTGACATCCTCTTGAACAAAAACATTAGTCGGTATATCAGCAGTCCGACGACTTAGCAAAACTCACACCTCTTCTGTATGAAAGGTAATCTATTTGTTTACGTCTGGGATGGTAGAATTTCTTTATTCATAAATAATAATATTTTAATTTTTTAATTTTATGTTTACTGCAGGATCAGTGTATTAAATAGGTTGATATTAATGCAAGGATTATGACAGTATGGGAATTGGAACTACAAAAATCGAGCCAGAAAGAAAATGATTAGGTTAACCGTGATAACTGTACTTTGTAGCAGTTCAGTTTGATTCCATTATATGTATGCATAAATATATATATATATATATATATATATTATATATATATGTATATTGTAAATATATATATATATATATATATATGGTGTGTGTGTGTGTGTGTGTGTGTGTGCCAGGACAGGATGAGAAATAAAAATTATTTGAGAGATTACTTGAGTGCTATATGTGGATGAGATCATGGTAAAGGGTAGATGGAGATGGTTTGGGCATGTTCTTCGCACTCCTCAAAAATACTTGCTAAGCCACAACCCTAGTTGGAAAAGCAGGATACTATAAGCCCAAGGGCTCCAAAACGGAAAATAGCCCAGTGAGGAAAGTTAATAAGGAAATAAACTACTGGGGAAGTTTAAGAACAATAATAACATTAAAAAGATCTTTCATATATAATTTATAAAAACTTCAAATAACAAGAGGATAATAACTTCAAAATAACAAGAGGAAGAGAAACAAGATAAAATAGTGTGCCCGAGTGTACCCTCAAGCAAGAGATCCCTACACCAAGACAGAGGAAGACTATGATACGAATTAGGAAAGGGAAATAAAGCAGAAATAATTTTGATTTTTAAGTATATCACAAGAAAATGAACTTTAAAGAAAGAAGAATTTTTATTTACACAACTTTTGGAAGGCTTACATTTTGTATATCGTAAGAAAGGAGAGATTTAAGCATCAAGTTTTACTCTTAGGGAGAATAAACAGTGGTTGTCTATGGAATCTTGAATGAGTGAGATTGTTTGTGATGATGATGTCTGAACTTCGAGGGTGATGCAGTTCATAACCAGTTATCAGTTGTCATCAAACTTGTATCTGCTATAGTTAAACTTAAGTTATTTATTCATAATTAGAATTTGAAAATCTTCTGAATTAGAACGGTTATTCCTTTTAATAATTTACATTATTGCACAAGAACTATCCTTAGCCTAACATGAAATAATAACAAGAAGAAGAAGAAGAAGAAGAAGAAGGAGGAGGAGGAGGAGGAGGAGGAGGAGGAGGAGGAGGAGGAGGAGGAGGAGGAGGAGGAGGAGGAGGAGAGGAGCTGATAAAAAATGTTGGTATCTGATCCCTGATGCTTTTGGAAAGATTTTTTTTTCTTAGGAAATTTTGGAAAAAAAAAAATAGATTCTAGAAGTCCCATCAAAATTATCTATTTCATTATTGTCTTGTGTAAGGGAACTTCTCTCGTGTGATCATATTTGTATGAAGTCTGTTTGTAGGTGCTGAAAGAGTGTTGATGGAAAGGTTAAAAAGTTAAACCAATTAGATGAATTACTATTAAGTTTAGAGTCCGAAATTAAAAGAAAAAAAATCATATTCGTAAATTTTGTAAAGATTGGAAATTTTTGGAAAAAATCATTCATGTTTTATTTCACTCTATTTGAACAACCCCAGTGATGACAATCAAGAAATTTTGATCTAGCTCCTCTTGATATCGTTTTAGTAAGCATCCCTAAAACGAGTAAGATCCGTCGTAAGTTTGTTTTAATTTCTCTTTTAATTGACTGAAAAAGAAGATATTGCCGTATTCACCGCTTTGTAACTTGTAAGGTTACGGACGTGCTTTGACGCTTATGTGATCCAGGAATTCATATGTTAATTACGCCAGTTCCCTTGTGAAATGGTCTTTACAGAGCGATTACACGAGAGGCTCCATGATCCATTTAATAGATTCAAGGGACCCTCTTCTTATCCTCTTATGCAAATGACTGAATCAGGAGTGATGCGAAGTTTTGTCATTCTATTTGCCTTCGAGGTTCAGAATTTAGCATCCAGGCAAAGGTGTTGCTGTAAAAACTCACAATTATCGTCATATTCAGGTCAGGTAGATTTATCATTTAATGATTTTATGACGTTCAGGAAATCATATCGAGGTCTTCATAGAGTTTGCTTTTATATTTTGTCTACACCCTTTTTATATTTGTTTTGTCATTCTATTTGGTTTCGAGCTTTCCACAATTTAACATTCAGGCAAAGGTATTGCTGTCAAAATTACAATTATTGCTGTATTCGGTCAGGTAAATTTATCATTTATCATTTAATGATTTTGTGACCTTTTTATTAACATCCAAGTAGAGTAGAGGTATTTTTGTAAAAGTTAAGATTATTGCTGTATTTGGTCAAGTAGATTTATCATTTAATGATTTTATAACGTGCACAAAATGATATTATGGTCTTCATAGAGTTTGCTTTTATATTTTGTCCACACCTTTTCATATTTATTTTATCATTCTATTTGGTTTCGAGTTTTCACAATTTTACATCTAGGCAAAGGTATAGCTGTAAAAGTTACAATTATTGCTGTATTTGGCTAGGTAAATTTATTACTTATTGATTTTATTTATATAATTTATTTAATGATTTTATTGAGGTCTTCTTAGATTTTATCTTTAATATTTGGTCCTCGCCTTTATATCAACACCCGGGCAAAGATATTGCTGTAAAACTCACTATTATTGCTGTATTCAGTTAGGTAAAGTACGGGAAATCATATTGAGGTCTTCATGGATTTTGCTTTAATATTTTGTCTACACCTTTTCCTATTTATTTGGTAAAAGGTGAACATCCTCGCTTCCGGGCCTTTAACGTCGCTCCGAAATCTTGATCAGGTAGGCGGAAGACTGGCCGGCCCAATCGAGGCTAACTTATATAGTTCAACCACCGACTGGCTGGTCAGTGCAGCTGCACCCGAGGGCTAACACTTGCTAACCAGGAAACTTGTATAAGAACCTCACAAGCATAGGAAATGTATTCTCGCTTCAACAATGCTTGGCTTGACCGTTCATTGAGAAGCCTGAAGGAAATAATGGGACGAGATAATGCTGCTTGAGAGAGAGAGAGAGAGAGAGAGAGAGAGAGAGAGAGAGCATTCATTGCAAAGAAGCTTGAGGGAAATAATGTGAGGAGATAATGCTTTTGAGAGAGAGAGAGAGAGAGAGAGAGAGAGAGAGAGAGAGAGACCGTCCATTGAGAAGCCTAAAGAAAATAATGTGAGAAGATAATGCTTGAGAGAGAGAGAGAGAGAGAGAGAGAGAGAGAGACCGTCCATTGCGAAGCCTGAAGAAAATAATGTGAGCAGATGATGCTTGAGAGAGAGAGAGAGAGAGAGAGAGAGAGAGAGGAGACTGTCCATTGCGAAGCCTAAAGAAAATAATGTGAGCAGATGATGCTTGAGAGAGAGAGAGAGAGAGAGAGAGAGAGAGAGAGAGAGAGAGACCGTCCATTGAGAAGCCTAAAGAAAATAATGTGAGAAGATAATGCTTGAGAGAGAGAGAGAGAGAGAGAGAGAGAGCAGAGAGAGACCCCGTCCATTGAGAAGCCTAAAGAAAATAATGTGAGAAGATAATGCTTGAGAGAGAGAGAGAGAGAGAGAGAGAGAGACCCCGTCCATTGAGAAGCCTAAAGCAAATAATGTGAGAAGATAATGCTTGAGAGAGAGAGAGAGAGAGAGAGAGAGAGAGAGACCGTCCATTGCGAAGCCTAAAGAAAATAATGTGAGCAGATAATGCTTGAGAGAGAGAGAGAGAGAGAGAGAGAGAGAGAGAGAGAGAGAGAGAAAGAGATCGTTCATTGAGAAGCTTAAAGGAAATTACGTGAGAAAGTAATGCTTGAGAGGGACAGACTGTCAGACACAGAGAAAAACAGTCCATTGCGAAGCCTAAAGAAAATAATGTATGAAGATAATGCTCGAGAGAGAGAGAGAGAGAGAGAGAGAGAGAGAGAGAGAGAGAGACGGGTGTGGGGTAACCTCTTTGCTTTTGTCTGTGACAAAAAAATAGATTTAAAGGCTACTTGACATTCGATAAACCCGTTCTGATTGCCACTATCATCCCCCCAAAACCCTCCTCCAGTGGCACCCTTGTGCTTCCAGCGTCCACCCTTTCGGAATACATAAATAGACATCCAAGAAATTCACATGTTGCATTTGGTCTAAAGACGCAACAATAAACCCAAAGTGGAATTGTCTCGTTTGACGGAGGAACTTGGTGATGCAGGTCTCTCTCTCTCTCTCTCTCTCTCTCTCTCTCTCTCTCTCTCTCTCTGTATCTATATGTGTTCACGAAGATGGACTACAGTAATTGCCTGTTCAATTCGATCTTGCATCTCGTACTGATTGAGTCTTGAGGTTTTCATTCGTTGATTGGCCAGGGCATTGTCACAATTATGGGTTTCTTCGATTACTAGTTTCTATTTGGAGGCCTTTTTGTGACTGTGAATTACTGTATCAAGATTTAATGACAATTGCCCACTTACAAATGAGAGTTTTATAGGTATTTTTTCACGTTATATCTTGAGTAATGTGATTAAAATGCCTTATAAGTTGCTTTCTTGCTTTTGCAAGTGTTTTTAATTCCATCCTTTTTGTATGCTTTATGAGTAACTGTACTCATTGGAAATTTCTTCTGTACGTCTTCTTGGCAGCACTGAGTCCAAAATATTTCGTCTGGTCACGAAATCATCGTGTCTTTTGTAAGATGAGTGTTCTTTTTTGTTTTTTATCTGTTTAAATGTCAATTTTCTTCCAAAAGCAACTAAAACGCCTTCTATACTGAATATTATAAATGAATTAGTATGTCAATCAATCACTCAATTTGCTGCCTCATGTTCTGTCGCTGTAGCGCACATCAAAACACATCTCAAATAGGCTCAGTGTTCGTATAGGAGGGTAGATTATCACATGATGCTCTGTAGGTATTACATATTGGTTGATGGAGACTTCCTTTGGCCCCTAGCTGCATTTTATATCATTCTACTATACCGTCGTTCCGCTTTCTTTCTTCAATCTTGGTGCCCAACCTCTTTTTAAACGTTTACTTCATAGTGAATGGCCTAGCAAACCCAGTGTAGCGTTATGCAACCCAAATTCAGGACTCCAAATCCTAAATATGATCTGTGCTTCAGGATTCTTCTTCTTGCTTTAGGGTACACTCGCGGCACGCTGTTTTATCTTATTTCTCTTCCTCTTATTTTTTGGAAGTTTTTATTGTTGATATATGAAAGATCTAATTTAATGTTGTTATTGTTCTTAAAATATTTTATTTTGATTCTTTATTACTTTTGTGTAGTTTATTTCCCTTTTTCCTTTCCTCACTAGGCTATTTTCCCTGTTGGATTCCTTGGGCTTATAGTATTTTGCTTTTCCAACCAGGGTTATAGCTTAGCTTGTAATAATAATAATAATAATAATAATAATAATAATAATAATAATACGTCCAGTCGCTGTAATTTTTTTCTAATAAAAATTTACTCTGATTCTTATATAGAATGAGTTACAGTTCATTTGTTTATAGTAGTTTTTGTTCTGACAGTTTAAAGAGATTGATCAGTCATTGTGTTATCATACCCGTTATATATAGATTAGAATTCTAATTTCACTAAGTTGGCCATCGCAGAGAAATTCCGCTCCATTTCTTAAAGATCCATTATTTTTCAATAGTTTATTTTTTATTTTCACTCTATTTTGTTTATTATACGAATGAATTTCTTAGATTTGCGTAATCATTTCTTGATTTGAAACTTAATGCTGATTATAGTATTGGATTTAGCTTAGGATTTTGCTTTCATCGGTTAAGGGTCTGATGATTATTATTCTCTCTGTTTTGTAATCACATTGTACATTATTATTATTATTATTGTTATTATTATTATTATTATTATTATTATTATTATTATTATTATTATTATTATTAGCTAAGCTGCAACCATAGCCGGTAAAGCAGGATGTTATAAGAGAATAGCCCAGTGAGGAAAAGAAATATGGAAATAAATAAACTACATGAGAAATAATGGATAATTAATATAAGATGCGTATAACTATAAATTGAAGATATATTTTTCTTTAATGTATATCTGCCGGAAAAACCTTTCCTCTTCGGTAATTTTCGTTGTCCATAATAACATCTCACTGCTATTTACTCTCTAACAGAACTAAGGAAATAAGAATAGAATATACAAGACCTTCTTTGGCTTGTCTACGCCAAAAGAGACTTCTAATGATGTACCTGCTATATCTTGACTGATGTGACTTCACATCTGGCAAAAAGGCCGAAATATCTTTGCACGAACCGTGTTTGCAAATTGTCTCGAGAGATGTACTTTAGATCTGAGGTTCTGTTTTGATTGTACCATGATTATTTTCTGGTCCGGACAGTAATTCTAGTGGAGGAAATGTGGTCAATAGTGATTTTCGTTCGAACAGTGGTATTTTTATGGTAACAGTCGACACTGACAATATTATTTAGTTATTTGTTGCTTAATTGACCGTGACGTTCGGTTGTGGCTGATATTACGTCTGTTGGGCTTTTAGTTTGATTTGGCTTTTACCGCCATTGCAAAATGTTTCCCTCTTCTTTTGCAGCTGTTATTGGTTAACCAATGCATAAGTTTACGGTGAAATATTAGAAGATGACTTTAAACATGTCCAGACGACGTAGGCTTTGGATTACGCTGAGGAGTCAATGCTCGTACTGTTTATCAAGTTAATAGACATGCCTTTATTATTCATAGTCAGATGCTATTTATATAATTTTGTTGCTCAGCTGGTCCGAAAGAACGTGAGCTTTTCTCATCGAAGGTTTATATGTTGTCTCTCTATCTGTGCTGCTTTGCGAACTATGTGAACTTAAGGATACATTTATATATATATATATATATATATATATATATATATATATATATATATATATATATATATATATATATATATATATATATGTATAAACCCTGCATTTTAATCATCGAACCTTGGCTTCAAAATGACCCCATTTCACAATTTCCACTTACCCCCGTACGCCCACAATACAGTGAACCATTGCGTCATTGATAGGAGCTCTCTTCACATAAAAAATCCCTATATATATATATATATATATATATATATATATATATATATGATATATACAGTATATATATATATATATATATATATATATATATATATATATATGATATATACAGTATATATATATATAGATAGATAGATAGATAGATATTATATAAATGTCATAGTCCTTTTCAAAGCCATTATGAATTATAAACCTTATTAGAGAATAGTCAGTAAATAATATGCAGACAAATAAGAGATTTACCGTCAAGGGAAATAAAATGTTTAAACATTAGTTCGTTATTATTTTAGCACTCACTTGCTACATGCAATGTATTTGGATCAATTCTTCACACACTTCTCACTAAGGAACTTGAGAGATAAAGGAATTATTTTCTGTTCAAGTAATAGCGGAAATAAGGCGGTGTTTTGAAAATCTTATTTATAAAAGCTTTTACGTCAATAAAGATGGAATTTAAAAAAAGAAATTCTTGAAATCATATACATTTGATTTACCTTTAAATGGTCGCTGGAGCCAGTGCAGGGCCAACGATTGTCGTCCAGAGTCTACGAAAATATATGGGAAATCTTGATCATGTACTTGCAAGTATACCAAGGTAATTTATGTGAACATTGTGGCTCCTAGACTACTTATTTGTTCTCGTTAAGACCAGTTAGAAAATAAGGTTTTTAAGACAAGCTTTCAGGATGAATACTATGACTGAAAGACCGCAATAACGTTTTTCTTATTTGACGTAATATAATGACTTATATGATTAAAATCTCCTTTGAACTGGTTGGTCATGTTAGATATGAGGCTCAAAAGGCAGAATTTATCCTAATAAAAGGTAAAGATATTATTAAGTGATAAAGTCATTTGTGAAGAGAGATCAAGACTGACTTAACGTTATGTAAAAAGGATAATTAATTTAACATTTTCCTCTTAATAACACAGACATAGCATTATGTATAAAAATTCAGTAGTGTAAGTTTTCTCCTGTTAACAGAAAATGGGTTTATAATACTTTCCTTAACGCGACGATGCAGTCGATTATCTAACCCTTTTATTTGAATGATTTGAGAAGCGATATTTTTACTCATTATAGAGTTTATTATTCTTTCTTCTTGATATGCGGCGCCGTTATACTCTGGATCGAGGATAGAAGATATAACTATGTTCCAAGATATTATGAAGTGTCAAAAAGTCTTAGCAGAGATTGATACAGCAATAACTAATAACTAATTTAGTTAATGGATTAGTGAAATTAATGACATTTCACATTGAAGTTTCTAGTTACAGGAAAATAATTTGTCTACACATAAAACAAATAATCTGGTCTATTCTTTACAGATTCTCCTCTGTCCTCATACACCTGACAACACTGAGATTACCAAACAATTCTTCTTCCCCTAAGGGGTTAACTACTGCACGGTAATTGTAATTATTCAGTGGCTACTTTCCTCTTGGTATGGGTAGAAGAGACTCTTTAGCTATGATAAGCAGCTCTTCTAGGACAAGGACACTCCAAAATCAAACCATTGTTCTCTAGTTTTGGGTAGTGCCATAGCCTGTCTTGGGTTAGAGTTCTCTAGCTTAAGGGTACACTCGGGCAGGGCACACTAATCTATCTAATTTCTCTTCCTCTGGTTTTGGTAAAGTTTTTATAGTTTATATTTATATTTTAATGTTGTTACTCTTCTTGAAATATTTTTTTTCCTTGTTTCCTTTCCTCACTGGGCTATTTTCTCTCTTGGACCCCTGGACTTATAGCATGCTGCTTTTCCAACTAAGGATGCAGTTTAACAAGTAATAATAATAATAATAATAATAATAAAATAATAATAATAATAATAATAATAGTAATAATAATAATAATAATAATAATAATAATAATAATAATAAAAATAATGATAATTGGTTATGGAGTGGCTGGGCGCCAGTACAGGCTACCATTCAGGCTACTATTCATTGTCTAGGGAGCAGAAAGGAGGCGATTTTCCTTTTTTAATCTGCTGCTAAAGATGATGATAAAGAGGCACACGGTAGCACGAGAGCAAGGGTCCAAAGATGATGGTTTTGATGCTGAGGGGTGAGATGCTACTATAGTGGTCAATGATTTATGTGGTCACTGGAGCGAAGTAGTGAATGAGGGAGTGATTGAGGTGTTTTGAAGACTAACATACATACTCTCTCTCTCTCTCTCTCGCTCTCTCTCTCTCTCTCTCTCTCTCTCTCTCTCTCTCTCTCTCTCTCTCCAAATCTACTATGTAAATTATGTTTAAATTGACCTATATTATTGTTTAATGATAGATGATTATTAATAATTTCTTTTTTTAATCAAAGTAATATTTGACAAATGGTTGCTCTGAGAAAACATATAAATTAGATGATGATGTTGATGAGGATTATCAATATTGGTGTATAGAAGAAGAATCAGAGGGAGGGGGAGTGGGAGGGAGGGTGCACTGGTAGGGAGTGCACAGTGGTTGGTGACCAGACAGATTAGTGCACTCATGATGTACTCTGTGTGATTGTTTTCCCACTTGGCTTTACCCTCTCGAGTTGATGTTCAAAGGCTTTACCTCTTATTTAGTTATGTTTTTTTGTTGCTCATCTTTGTTATTCGCATTTAATGATCGGTTTTCTATTTTTGCAAAGGAATTATCGTGAATCAAAGTGCACTGTTGGTGGGATTCGCAACACAGCGTCCTGCGTGCCTTTCTTGATTGGTGGCCGATAACGCTTCTTCGAATAGTTATCAAAAGAAAACACGATCCTGGACTATGATTAATTCCAATCTTTATATCTCTAGACTTTTTATTAATGATTATTTCGATTCCGGATGTTATAAAATCCTTAACGAATATTACGACTATCCGATGGGAAACAGGACACTGGGGATATTCCCCAAAATTAATCACCCGTCTTCGATTAAATAAGAATCAAAGCTCTCTTGCATGGATTCGGACAAGAGGACGAACGCCGTGACGTCACAAGCCAGATCCGGTTACCGGCAAGATGCTTGTGTTGGCTAAGCGCACCGATGCCACATTTAACCAGTTTTAATTCCAAAGCTTCTTTCGGCCGCTTTAATCTTTCCTACATTTGAACGCCTGCTTGTTCTTGTGTCATTCATTTGAAATCATTACGGGACATAATGTTTGTTAGATATGAATAAACTTGAAACGTCAGAGAGAGGAAGAAAAATGCGCAAAATGATATTACTTTAGGAATGTGGGCACATGACAATCCTATATAGAAATATGCGCAATTGGGCTGTTGTTTAGTAAGTTGCTCTCTCTCTCTCTCTCTCTCTCTCTCTCTCTCTCTCTCTCTCTCTCTCTCTCTCTCTCTCTCTCATAGTCAATCCTCTTCAAGATGGTTCTAATTAAAGTTATGGCCTTACCTTTACCTCTGTACCACAGTCTATTGTTGATGGGTTTAATTAATAATTGATCTCAGTTTTTTTATTTCCACGGTATTATTGAAAGATTAATTGGATTCGATTAGTCAATATTCTTTATATTAGGGGAAGGGAGAGGGGAGGACAACACTCTCCCCTCGACCGTTCAGTCATTATTTATGGGTGTAGTATATCTCGGCAGTGTGCATACATACACAGGACATAAATTTTGCCTAATGACTCGCCGAAAGTCATTGCATCACTCTCACTTGTTTGCCGCCTCCGCCGCCATGGGGCCAATTTATACCTGTCCGGTTCCGGTGCTGTGGGGGAGAGAAAGAGAGTTTTATTGTTGCAGTATTTCACTCATTCACTCCTTCCTTCCTTTTCGCCTTCTTTTTATAGGTAGGATAGCGGTACCGTAATGTTATTGTTTATGTATGTGTATATATATATATATATATATATATATATATATATATATATATATATATATATATTTATATATATATATATATATATATATATATATATATATATATATATATGTGTGTGTGTGTTTTTTTAAAAAGGCCCATAAAAGAAACACAGGAAATATGAATAAATCACACTATATTTCGGTCAATAAACATCGACCCTCTTCAGGATGTAAAGTAAAAATGAGGAATATATATATATATATATATATATATATATATATATATATATATATATGTGTGTGTGTGTGTGTGTGTATATATATGTATATAGAAACATAGATATTATATATACAGTATAATATATATATATATATATATATATATATATATATATATATATATATATATATATATATATATACACAAATACACACACACACACACACACATATATATATATATATATATATATATATATATATATATATATATATATATATATATAGTACAGAAACGTCAAGAGTATGGGCTACTTAGGACACTGTTATGTGTTATGGGGTTTGACTTGCTGATGTACTATCATTGTAGGTGTATCTAATGTGATATACGCTGTGATAGAATTTATCTGTTTGTAAAATTTTAACCTTTTAAGGTTTTATAGGGAAAAAATCACATTTTTATTTATCTCATGTTTTATATTTTTTATATGATTTTTTATTCATTAGATTTGATATATATTATATTTTCCCTCACGAGTTTATTTGGCCCAATTCTGTAAGAGTCGAGCTTGACTCATTGGGCTGGTAAATTTCCTCTTAATAGTAATGTAAGTTTTACTGGACATCAGTCTCATCCGTGATTCAGCATTAAAAGGTTCAAAGGTCGCTCATGAATGGCAGAGGCAAGGGACAGTGATATTGCCCTATCAGGCAGGACAATGGCCTAGAAACTGACCATATATACATATGATCAGCGCCTAAGCCACCTCTCCACCCAAGCTAGGACCAAAGAGGGCCAGGCAATGGCTGCTGATGAATCTGCAGATAGACTTATAGGCTCCCCCAAACCCCCCATCCTTAGCTCACAAGGATGGTGAGGTTACAGCGACCAAAGAAACAAACGTGTTTAAGCGGGACTCGAACCCTAGTCTGGCGATCATCAGTCAGGGACTTTACCACATCAGCCACCATAACGATAGTTCGGTTCTGCTCAAGATATTATTAATTCGTATATTAGTTGTCGTATCATTTCTTAGTGGTGAAATGTTTTGTAGACCGCCATGATCAGCAAAGTTGTACTAGTCAGGGCCACCATATTAGTTTGCATTGCACTGAGCGATCAGACCAAAATCCGCAGCTTGGTGGTGAAAACTGGCCAAAATTGTCCTGCAGTAGACTAGAAACGGCTGCATTTGTAGTTATTGTTATTGGTGTTGTTGTTTTTGTCGGAATGATTTGATTCTTGTTTTCCTTACTTGTTTTTATTTTAGGCGTTATTATATATTTTTAATCGGACTTCACAAGTTGAGTGAAATCACTGATTTCACATTATTATCCTTTTTGTCACTATTCATCCCTGACATGGCGTAAATTTCTATTCTCCTGTGAATGTGTGTAATTTTGGGTATAGAAGTTTTGATATTAGCGGGTTGACCTTATTATTATGCGTTCATGTAAATGCATAATAAGATAGGTATTTTTTTTTTCAGTAATATGGTTGTCCTTTTATTATTATTGTTAAGATTATTTTTATTTATAACGTTACGCAATTGTATTTTTCATTTTGAATCTTGATGACATTTTTTAAAAGCTGTGTAATTTTCATTCAGAGATTTTGTTCACATTCCAAATATTACTTAAAATTCGCTATTATTATATTTAGACCTAACCCCTTATTGCAAAAATTTCTGATGGGTCTGTGATCCCATGGCACAGTCATTTCGATATTAAAAGGTGTTATTTGATGAAATTAAAATCACGAGTTTTACTGATTCAATTATCATATATATATATATATATATATATATATATATATATATATATATATGCATATACATATATACTATATATACTATATATATATATATATATATATATATATATATATATATACTGTGTATATATATATATATATATATATATATATATATATATATATATATATATATATGTATACATACTATATATACTATATATATACGTTATATATATATATATATATATATATATATATATATATATAATTTTAGTATATGAGTTATTTTATTATAAAAAAGGACATCATTATTATTTACCATGCTTATTTTGCAGCATTAGTATATTTGAACTTATAATAGTGAATGTTATGTCAGCTTGTGAATACAGAGGAAAATTATTTGTATTTTGAAATAGAGATACATTATCATGGTAATCTATGTAGAAAATTTTAAATTAGCATATGATTTATTCATATCATTAAAAATTGACATTTACTGTGCTCTTTTTTTGCAGCTTATCACGAAGCTTTAGTGTACTTGAACTTATTGATACTGAATGTTATGTCAGCTTGTGAATGCAAAGAAACATTATTGGTGTTTTAAATATAGATAGATATTTATGGTAATCTATGTAGTAAATTTTAGCAATTAAAAATTGACATCATATTCACCGTGCTCAATTTTTACTGCTTAACACGTAGTTTTATTATATTTGAACTCTTTGTTACTGGATATTATGTCAGTTTGTGAATGCAGATGAAAAATTAGAAGAGACTCTTTAGCTATGGTAAGCAGCTCTTCTAAGAGAAGGACACTCCAAAATCAAACCATTGTTCTCTAGTCTTGGGTAATGCCATAGCCTCTGTACCATGGTCTTTCACTGTCTTGGGTTAGAGTTTATTTGCTTGAGGGTACACTCGGCCACGCTATTCTATCTTATTTCTCTTCCTCGTGTTTTGTTATTTTTTTTATAGTTTATATATAAAATATTTATTTTAATGTTGTTACTGTTCTTAAAATATTTTATTTTTCCTTTTTTCCTTTCCTCACTGTTCTATTTTTCCCTGTTGGGGCCCTTGGGCTTATAGCTTCCTGCTTTTCCAATTAGGGTTGTAGCTTAGCAAGTAATAATAATAATAATAATAATAATAATAATAATAATAATGATAATAATAATAGTAATGGTTTACATTTGCACATCCTTTAAGATTCCTCTTAAAAAGCCGAGATGGGTCATCCACTGCATTCTCCTCCTTCTCCTCCTCCTCCTTCCCCCACCCGAGATGTGTGGGAAGGAAAGGAACTGGGTAGTCCCACAACTCGCTGGCACTCAATTTGCGTTTGATATCAGGTATCGAAGGCGGAGTTGAGTCCATCGTCACAGCCATTTCCCGAGGAGAGAGAGAGGCATGATCGCATAAAACGAGAATTTTCGAATCTCGAGGCGTCACTGGCTTTCGTCACCGGCGTCACATGTACTGTGATCGGCGTCACTTGATCTTCTTATATCCCCCTCTTACAACGGCTGCTTGTTAGGACGAGGAACTACTGCAGCATCTATGAATGCTCTTTTTTTTTTAACTCCCTTCTCTAAAGGATATTCATCAGGCCTTTTGATTAAGAGACAGAGTGACCTGTTTCACTACGTCTCTTTCGGGATAGGGCTAAATAAGGGGTACGTTGAAGGAGTTGTTTGTGCGATTCAAACTAATTTTTGGGTTGAGAGTTTTGATTGATCATATGAGTTTATATATATATGTATATATATATATATATATATATATATATATATATATATGTGTGTGTGTGTGTGTGTGTGTGAAAAATTTACTTGTGATTTGTTTATTTGCTTTACATTGGTATTCCAATGACATTTATATTAATTGAAATTAACACGAAGACTCTATTATGAATAGTTGATTTAACTGATATTCTTTTTGCGTTCCCATAACGTGAAGGAGATTAATAGCAGACAAGAATAGTCCTCTGTTTGAAGGTTTAAAGGTCACCCATGAATGGTAGAGGCAAGGGACAGTGACATTGCCCCATCAATCAGGACAATGCATTACACTCGTAGAGACTGACCATGTTATACATATGATCAGTGCTCAAGCCCCCTCTCCACCCAAGGTAGGACCAAGGAGGGCGAGGCAATGGCTGCTGATGACTCAGCAGATAGACTTATAGGCTCCCCCAAACCCCTCATCCTTGCTCACAAGGATAGTAGGTTGCAGAGACTAAACAAACTAATGTGTTTGAGAGGGACTCGAATCGCAGTCTGGCGATCACCAGTCAGGAATGTTACCACATCGGCTACCACAACCTCACTGGCTTAAGACAGAAGGTAGGCATAATATTGGAGATTGCCTTTGGAACACGTAATTTTATCGTTCAACGTAATGAATTTAACATTAAAGTAACTGCATGCAAGACAGTATACTACTACTACTACTACTACTACTACTACTACTACTAGCAGCTAAGCTACAACTTTAGTTGGAAAAGCAGGATGCTATAAACTTAAGAGCTCCTACATGGAGAAACAGCCCAGTGAGGAAAGGAAATAAAAAAGTAAATGAATTACATGCAAAGTAATGAATTAAAATCATAGAGTATCTTAAGGTCAGTAACAAAGTTAAAATGGATCTATAATATATAAACTGAATAACGACATTATTATTATTATTATTTTTATTATTATTATTATTATTATTATTATTATTATTATTATTATTATTATTACTGTTATTACTGTTATTATTGTTATTATTATTATTATTATTGTTATTATTATTATTATTATTATTATTATTATTATTATTATTATTATTATTATTATTGTTCACAACCCTTATTGGAAAAGCAAAATGCTACAAGCGAAAGTAGACCAGTGAGGAAATGAACTAAAGGAATAGCAAATTAACTATATATAGATAATTTATAGAAAAATATGCAATGTTTTAAGATCAGTAAACGACGTTAACATAGATTAGTCATGAATGAAATATAAAACGAGGCCTTTTGTCAACCTGCTCAACCGAAAAGTATTTATAAAAAGTTTGAACTTTAGGTATTTAGGACACCTTTATGTGGACTTATAGTAAATGTTCTCTTTTTTTTTTCTTTTAGTTTAAGATGTTAATTTGTAACATACAAATATATATATATATTTTTTTTTCTATTTACAGGTAAGTGCAAAGTCTAGGAATTTCTCAAGGCAGAACATACGCTGTGCTTCCTCGATTTCTTCCTCATATATTAGGTACAGGAATTGTAGCCTTTTTGTAGCGACGTGTAAGTTTATATCTAACAATACTTTTATTTATTCTGATTTTTTTTGTCAACTAATTTTTTCATGTGCTTCAGACTTTAGCAAGACAAAATTTTTACCATGTCTTAAATATATCGAATTTATTTTCCAACCGTATATATTTCATGATTCAACCTTGTGGAAAACAAAACAAATTTTTTTTCATGTTTTAAATAGGTTTTACAGATATTTTGTAAATTCATACAAGAATACAAAATACCATATTTTAAAGGTTAACATCGTACTATGTATACAGTTCATGCAATGTTAGATACCATGCTATACCTTGCATCTGTGCACTATTGCCGGATAAGACCCCCAAAAAAATAAATCAAATTTATATAAGAATTTAAAAACTTGACAAATTGCTCTCCTTTGGGTGCAATAGTCGATTTTGAAAGTAATGCTGAATATTTTATTTGTGCACTTTCCTGAAACCGATGTTAAAGGCTGTTTTTTTTTCTTTCTTTTTCTATTCGTGCCAAAACATTTAAGGAAAAAAACTGTTTGTATATTGGAACGGATCAGCCGAACCGAAAGGAACGATTACGTAATACGCAATCCTATTAAGGATACCACCTGATTTATCCTGGTTGCCAAATGCTGTTTATTGAGATACAGGAATGAAGGAAGTTTCGCTGTTAAAAAAAAGAATTGTTCATTAAATACCGTAAGGAATTTTTATTCTTCTTTAGGAAAGAAGTCTTTTTATGGTAACTGACTAGATTTGTCTTAACTCTTGGAATTAGCCTCGGTCGATGCTGGAAGTGACAGATATTCCAAGAATGTACGCTACCTTCTCTCCG
>NC_090765.1:35858859-35871359 GCF_036898095.1 Palaemon carinicauda
TTAGAAAAATAGTCACATAGTTTGTTACAGTTCCTATGTAGAAAAAATTGGAATCTCATTGTTCATTCCAGTTCCTATTTAAAAAATAAAATCCCATTATTTGTCACAGTTCATATTTCGAAAAATATCTCATTATTTACCAAAGTTCACATTTAGGAAATTAAAATCACATCATTTACCAAAGTTCCCATTTAAAAAAATAAAATCACATTATTTGTCACAGTTCTTCTTTAGAAATATAAAATCACATTATTTACCAAAGTTCAAATTTAGAAAATTAAAATCACATTATTTACCAAAGTTCCCATTTAGAAAAAGAAAATCACATTACTTGTCACTGTTCATCTTTGGAAAAATATCACATTGTTTACCAATGTTCCCATTTTGAAAAATAAATCAGATTCTCTCACACAGTTCTCAATTAGAAAGAAGATACTCTTTTAGAGGTTGATGCAGTGGTTTTGGGGTCGAGTCTTTTGCGTTTGGATGCTGATTGCTCTCATATGAGATAGTATACATAAAGCTAACTTCCTTATTTCTGATAAAAATCAATGAAAATTGAACATGGCTATTCCGATAACGAAGAAAACGTAATAGTCAGACGCTCATTAAGTTGAAATTTTGAACAAGGTGATGGCTATGGAAACTTTAATGAACAGCAAAAGTTTCTTTGTTGATGAAATTTTAGTAATTGGGATTTCGTGTCAGACTATCTGCTGATAGGTGTGTGTGTGTGTGTGTGTGTGTGATTTTTTTTTTTTTTTTTAGGTGGGGTGGGGGGGGGGGGATCCACTATCATCCCTTTACCCATAGCTGCATTTCCGCTGTGAACTACTACTTTGTGTGAGGTTACTGTTTTTAAGCATTTTTTTCTGCTTAATAAATACAGATACTAAAGCATTATATCAAAAGAAAAAACATCGGTTCGTCGCAGTTTATTTTTGACCTCGATTTTCTGAATTTCTTTTTATATGTTTTCTAGAATAAAGACTTGAAATACAAATTTTTAAATGAAAGGAAGCAATTGTCCCACCCTTAGTTTCGAACCGGCATCGCTCATCGCTCTTAACCTCGGCTGCAATCCGGGCGTGGAAAGAAGGGTTTCTTATCGGTATATTACCAAATCCGGATGAAAGGTTGATCGTAGAAAACCCATGCAAAAATATTAGGGAATCGAGAAATTAAAAACAGTTATTATATAGGGTAGAAGTTAAAAACGGTCATTATATAGGGTAGAAGTTAAAAAGGGTCATTATATTGGGTAGAAGTTGAAAAGTTCATTATATAGGGTAGAAGTTAATAAGGTCGTTATATAGGGTAGAAGTTAAAAGGTCATTATCCTGTATAGGGTCATGACATTCACAATTATACGGTAAATGGGACTAGATAGATAAATATCAATCTGTATTTACACATGGAATATTCATTGTCTCTGGTGCGTGAAAAGTTGATAAAAATACCACCCTTATATTGGTTGTCTCCTTCATAATATAGCAATTACTAATCTAAACATAACCAACCTCTATTTGTCCTTACTTCACATTACTACAGGATTTCATCGGCTTTGATTAAAAACGACATTGAATATTATTACATAGATTAGCTTGAAGTAGATAGAAAACGTGAAAAAATGATGATAATTATTTGAAATAAAATTATAGAAGTTTCACATCCCGTGTCATTATTAATGGAATGTGGGTCATTAGTTAAAAAAAATGTATAAAAATAGATTACCACTGTACAGTATATAAATAATTTATGTACATCACCACGTCAAACAGTTGGTAATGATACTGGTTATAAGTGGTATTGTACCTGTGGGTACTTTTAATGGTATCTGGTATGTTCCTGGTTTCTGATATTGCTTTTGTGGACTAGTTGTTTAGTAAATCTCTCTCTCTCTCTCTCTCTCTCTCTCTCTCTCTCTCTCTCTCTCTCTCTGGTACGTTTGTTCGGATGTTGGTTACCTTTGCATTGCTCGTCGTATTTATATAATTATCACTATATTTGTTATGAAATGTTACATGATTTACACGTGTTTTAATCCTTACCAATAATCTGACAGTTTTAGATTATACATGCAATCCTTCAAATTGTTCACATTGCAGTAATATATCAAGTTTTGATAACAATCTGTATTCAGTCAGAGAAACTAACCAAAAAAATTGTTTGAAATGTAGGAGTTTTCGAGTCCAGTTCCCTGGATTGCACCACTTACTGCCAGAGAATGTGGTTAATAGGAATTGAGATTCTATGACGATATGACGCGACAAGTTCTTGATTCTTTTGAAAATGCGGCGATCCCGTAAGGAGCTAGTTTTTCTCCGCCGGACTTTTTCGTACTGGGTACATATCAAAGTCCTCCAGTGCGACGTTCGTGGTCTCTGGATATCAACAGTTCGTTTTAAATCCCTGATGGAAATAGACTCCGTCATTTTTAGCCATTCAAAATGGTTATAAGCTGATTAATATTGTTTTTAATGCCGATTTTGATATATTAAATCTATCAAATAAGATCAGAAAGCAGATTTTGAGCATGGGCTCAAAAAGCTAGAAGAAGGGATGAAGTAGTTTAAAGAATAATTAAGGCTTAAGTATTCTGTCCTTTCAAGACATTAGTAGGAATGTAAAGTTCAAGGCTGGAATTGGTTGAGTAAAGGAAATCAGTCCTGTTATGTTAGCTATTAAAATAAATCAGGACGAGTGATTATTCATTATAGTTGATAATATCAGCTGGCGAAACCATGCAGTCATATAAAGACATCTATTACTGAAATGTTACTTAATACCTATGAAGTCTGGTATGTCAATTAATTGATTTGATAATAATGTCATTTCACTTGATGGACTC
Source organism: Palaemon carinicauda (assembly GCF_036898095.1). Taxonomy (NCBI): domain Eukaryota; kingdom Metazoa; phylum Arthropoda; class Malacostraca; order Decapoda; family Palaemonidae; genus Palaemon; species Palaemon carinicauda. The sequence continues at coordinate 35,861,711 of NC_090765.1, forward strand.
AACCTCTACTGAATCATTTATAATAATTTTTGCTTGGCTGAACTATTTCTCAAGAGAAATGCAACGTGAATATGTCATTGTTTATTATAATCAAGTATTCGGATAAACTTTCCCTTTTCCATTGAAACGAATGGCAGCAGCATACGAAACTTGTTATTACATCATGAGCATTATGTTAAGAATTCATTTGTGACTGCAATACTCAGCAGTTGCAAACGGTCCAGTGGTTTTGATATCAATTTGTGCAATCTCTCTCTCTCTCTCTCTCTCTCTCTCTCTCTCTCTCTCTCTCTCTCTCTCTCTCTCTCTTTATACATGTGTATATGTATATGTATATATATACATATACATCATATAAAAATATGAATATATATGTGTGTGTATGTATGTATATATATATATATATATATATATATATATATATATATATATATATAAACAATATATATTTAAAGATTGTGGACTAGCAAGTACGAATACTTATTATAAGGGTTATATTAATTTATTTTGTCCAGTTGATGGCAAAGGCACTTAATAAGAAAAACTTACCGTTTGTATCTTTAGAAGAAAAACTTGAAATTGATGTAATGAGAATTACCGCTATGTCAGTGGGTCACTCAGTTGCATTATTTAATGCTTCGTTCACCAGGTGAATTAATACTTGATAGAATTATATGTGTATATGTGGATATTATATATATATATATATATATAATGTATATGTATGTATATATATAATATATATATATGCATATATTATATATATATACACCCACACACACACACACACATAATATATATATATATATAATATATATATATATATATATATATATATATATATATGCCCTTTGCATTATCTCCATTAACACTTACTTTCTCATTGACAACCATTAGCAATTTTCATATGTACTTTTATCAAGATATGCTTATGCAAAGTGGAGTACTTAACAATATCATGAAATATCTCCTAAGTGAAGGAAAAACACCCACATGAATTTAAGAAGAAATGATTGATGTTTTTTTCTCTCGGTGGTTTAATGCAACGTTAATATTATTAAGGGATCTTTCTAGCCTTCACTTTCTTTCTTTCTAACTATCTTGCTATCCAGCCTATCTTAAAGATTTGACGTTATCTTTCAGTCGCACATTACGGGCTGCCTTCGTGCAAGAGCCCGTGGTCTCCTCGTTGTAAGGGGGCCAATCTAAAACACCAACAGTCGCATTTTTAGATTTTGTGCTATATCTCATTTCACATTGACGTTCCGAATATCTTCTCGTTATTGTCCAACAACTCTTGACTGTGTGTGTAGATTGCCTTACCGTACGTAAGACACGGGCTCTTGCCGCTGGGCAGCCCGTAAATGTTGACTGATATTTTCATCCTCTTGATGTCAGTCAATAACCTAAGGATTCTGTCTGGTTCAGTGGGGAAACGATTTGTCTGTTCCAACTAAGAGCGATATTTGCGACAATTTACTAACTTTTGAAATAGAAGAGATTAGATGAAAATACCGGCAATTGATACTAAGGATGTCTTAAATTACGGTTATGTAAATATCCAATCTGTTCGTAATAAAGCAATTCAAATTCGACAATTGATAAATAAGAAATATTTCATTCAAAAAGATATTGAAGACTTTCTTGTATTCTATGTATTTCGATAATGTAATAAATTTCATAGTTACGGATATCTTTTGACATTTATACCAAACTTCAATTAATCGAATAATTTATAATTTTATTACTTCATTTTTCCTGTGGAAGAGGAAGGGGGTAAAAAGACAAGAATTTGCTATAATTAAATTTTTGTTTGGTTTGTTAATATAAAATTTTTATCATCAGAAGTTTTAAGATTTGTGAATAATAAACATCTCATTTCGTTGAAGTAACTCGTTTATATGTCGTAAAATCAAGAACAGCGAATGATTTCATAACAGAATTTAATCACCGTTATATTGATTGGAGAGCCTGCATTTTGTTGACCTTTATTGATATGTATCTATACTGGAAATACAGGATTATACAATAAGCCATTTTCATGTCAGCGAAACAGGAATTGTAAAATTTGAAAAAAATTAAGTTTCGGCTTAAAATACTTGCTTTCTACGAACCTCTTGCACAGTCTTGCTTTTACCTTGATCCCAAACAGCTACCTCGGGAACTTATGCCTACAATCCAAATTAGAGAGAGAGAGAGAGAGAGAGAGAGAGAGAGAGAGAGAGAGAGAGAGAGAGAGAGTTTTGTTGGAAATATATGGGGTTTGAGATTGAAAGTATTTTGTTAATTCTAAAGTATTATTGCTTAATATAACTACCTAAGCTTAATGGTAGATTATTTTAGATAAAGTAAAAAGAAGTATTTGCTGCATTAAACAACGAGTTTTAAAACTTATCAGATAACAAATCAACACCCGTCAAACTTGTTGGCGAATGAGGGAATAGGAGGACCAAGAAAGAGAACACAGGAGAAACGAAGAATAGAGATTAAGACAGCCCGAGTGTGAATAGGAGAAAGAGTGAGGGATGGGTAGCCGTGCTCCACTTCTTCGAAACCGGAAAAAAAGGAATAATTGGCAGACCTGGCCCGGTCAGACTTGGAAGCGATTCAAGTGGTTAGGTCGAATATAAAGAACAAGTTGAAGCGGAAGGGAAACAGAGAGAGAGAGAGAGAGAGAGAGAGAGAGAGAGAGAGAGAGAGAGAGAGAGAGAGAGAGAGAGAGAGAGAGAGAGTTGTCTTCATGTAAGAGAAATTTTCGGAACTAGCAATGGTCGGTTGGAGTTGCTTTCATGGACCAATAGTCCCCAACGCTTCGAGGATAGAAAGGTTTACATATTTGTATTCTTGCATAAGCGATGCACATTAGAACCAGGAACACATGAGAGGTAGTTAGGCACTGAAGCGAACCCTTGGATTCGAAGATAAAGTGATTACGAACATTGGTTTGGTATGGAAATATCAGTTCAGTATTTTTGGGGTAGAATAAACACTAAAAACGTGAAGGTATTCCCAATTTGACACATTCTAATTTTTTTTTTTTCTAAATTCGTGAGTACAATAATTATGTTTGACTATTTTTTCTAATATGCAAATTGTGTAGAACCGTAGTTCTATTACGTAGATGCAACCTCTTTCAAATAGATATATTAATGAGGTGTAAATGAATAAAAGATAGCTTCTTTTTTAGGAGCGAAAATTTGAGATATTCTGTCAATGTAGTGAAAAGTTTTCAATATCTATTTAGAGAACTCATTGTTTCTCTAATAAGTATGATTTAAGTCTAAATGCGACGTTATATTAAGATATTTCTATAAATTGCCTTTGCATCGAAAGAATAACCATTAATTGAAATTTGAATGAAAGTTGAGTGAAAAAAAATTGGTTTGTTGTATGGTATTAAAAGACAAGGTAAGAGCTGTGGGCTAAAATAATAGTAGTTCAGTTGCTTTTATATGGTCGTTAAATTTAAACGAGAGAACTTTTGCTAAATTAACTGTAAGTTTATGGTTAAGATTTTTTTTTTATTAATGTGCCGTATTGAAAATTTTTTACATGGTATATTCCAATGTGTTTGCATTATCATTATGATTACTTGCCGAGCAACAACCCTAGTTGGAAAAAGCAGGATGCTATAAGCCCAAGGGCCCCAACAGGGAGAATAACCCAGTGAGGAAAGGAAACAAGGAAAAATTGAATATTTTAGGAACAGTATATTCTAATGATAAAATTAAAAAGAAATACAGGAGGCGTTTGAATGCAGAAAAGTATTTAAGAAGCAAAATGTATTCAGTTCATACTTGTACGTTTGACATATTTTTATATTAAGATGTCATTGTGTAAAATTAACACGTAGATTTATGTAAGCCTCTTAATGTTTTTTTTTTTTTTTTTTTTTTTTAATTCCGTATTCTGTGTGGTTTCCTCTTCAATGCCAGCCATGAAGTACATAAGTGCCACTCCTAAGATTGTGGTTAAAAGTCTTGGACATGTAACAAAAGATAAACATCAATGTAGATATTTAAATATTTAATCTGCTTTATCTAATACGACTGCTAGCAAATCAAGGCAGCTTGATCTAGCTCCAATACCAGTTTGCTAGATTTTTTGCATTTTGTAAATCAAGAAATACAATGTTAAATTGAGCGTACAGATACTGTACTGACTTTTTGACATCTTGGGCTATAAGTTTCTCTCAATAGTGAATGTTCGCAATTTGCTTTACGAATGTATCAGATGCTCAGTTTTTTAGCCAAATTATTTTTACCAATAAATTCCTGAGAGCTTTTTTTGGAAATCATTTAGTAAAAATGAAGTGGGAGGGGGTGATTTACTGAAAAAATAAAATTTGATTTGATGAAAAGTTATGAAATATATTTTTGAAGTTTTCCACCATACGCGACAACCTTAATTTTAAATCTCGCTAATTATGAAACTGTTCATTTTTAGCTGTATTATATATTTTTCCATAACTTTCATAACAGATGGTAACTCAAGTTCAACTCTATTGTTCTATTTTAGAATGTACCTGTTCTAAGTCAAGGATAACCATTAAATGGACTGAACCAATTTATATCGAATGTTACTTGAAGAATGAATGAAATGTAAAATATTTAGGTTTATCACAGCAGAAGCATGAGGTGAGAATATAGTGAATAAACATCAGGCAAATAGAAGGTAATTTTGTTAACGTTATTTTTGGAAAATAATCTCACCAAACCACCGGGATAAAAATGGAAGTCTCACTAGGAATAATTAAATTAGAAGGAATTTTCTTTTATAAAATATAATGAAATTAACCATATATAGTTAGAGAAGTAGCAGATTCATAACCTATTATAATCGGACAAAATTAAATTGTTGAAAAGTGTTAAAAGATTTTTTTAAGGAATATATGTCCAATATTATTATTATCATTGCTAGCTAAGCTACAATCCCAGCTGAAAAAGCAGGATGCTATAAGCCCAAGGACTCCGACATGAAAAAAATACCCCCATGAGGAGAGAGAAATAAGGAAATAAATAAACTACATGAGAAGTAATGAATGATATCTTAATGAGTTTCACATACTCCTTTTGGGATTGTGGTAGAGTATTTCTGCAAAGCGATAATGGTTTTGACAAAATGGTTACCTAGAAATGACGGTGATAAAGTTAATTTTCGTCACAGTCCCATGTCCCTTTGCTACATGTCACCACCGTAATACAGATCAAGTTTAAGCAAATTAAATGGAGCTAATAATGGTAGTGGAATCAAATGTTATTCTACTCCTTATATTATAGTATTGCGACTGGGTATGATAAAGCCAAGTTAGGCTTTGCTCCCCTGGACTCGAAGTTATCAAGTCTTTATTCATAACTTTTGTTGAATCTCATTATGGTAATTAATATGTGAACTTCTTACGAAGAAGAGTATCCAACGGAATACTTTTCATTTTTAACGAGTAACAAAAACCAGTTTATTTTATTTTAGCCGCAGAGAGCGATTTCGTAAATTGGTGCGGTGTGGCCTAGAAGTATACTGCATATAAAGTATAGTGAGACAGTAAACAGCTTTATTTGTTATTTGTCCCATCTTTAAATCTTTACGAGAGTATACATTTACATGCATCCGCGCATATCACAATACATTAGTATGCCGCTCTGGATTTAAAGAGACAATCTCGCAAAATCCTTGACTGAGAAATGAGAAAATCGACCGGAATTTGTAGTTGGCCTCGACAAGTTGCAACAGCGAAGGATGCTGTGATTTACTAACCCGGATAAGGCGTGAATGGTAATGCCTTCGCTCTCCGATTTACCATAAGCGCATCGGATTCTTATTAATGCAAAAATCCGATTCTTCGTCGTGAGGGAACAAGTCATGAGTCGGTGGCTGGGTATCGTGTTTGATAGATTTCCGTGTCCGCTACCTTTCTGCGAGATGATGTCCGTGGTCACTGCATCGAGGCTTCTGATGTAAATGGATTGATTGAGGTCTGGCCGCACTTCAACTCTCAGGAGCATTGGAAAGTGGGCACGACCTGGCGTGTGGTAGCTACCTGCATACACGACCTGCATGCACATTCGGCTGCCCCCCCCCCCCCTCTCTCTCTCTCTCTCTCTCTCTCTCTCTCTCTCTCTCTCTCTCTCTCTCTCTCTCTCAGCTTTGGGTAACTTGTTTTTTTATGAATTGTGTTAGGTTTTCGTAGGTGGACTTATTAGGTATGGTTTTGCTGCTTGAAAGTAGTTGGCAATTGATTGAACGTGTTTTTTCCATCATTAGACTCAAAATATATTTACTTAATGTCCTTTTAAAAGTTTATAAATGTTTTTTATTCTGTAAAAGGATTTAGTGAGATTTCCCGTTTGAGGTTTGTTTATGATATATATATATATATATATATATATATATATATATATTTTTATATATATATATATATATATATATACGTATATATATATATATATATATATATATATATATATATATATATATTCATTCGTAATTCCCTTTAGAGAACAGCATGCCTAGAATAAACGAGAATAGGGAATTATATATATATATATATATTTATATATATATATATATGTGTGTGTGTGTGTATATATATATATATATATATATATATATATATATAATAGATTATATGTGGGTTTCTTCATGTGCATTCAACATATCAAATCCACACAAAACTACAGCGAAAATTCATGGTAGTTTATAGGAGAGCAGAATAACAGTCTTAGATAAAAATATCAGTATATCAGAGGCTAAACCAAATGGAATTAGATATCAATTCTTTCAAAAATGTTAATTTTACCCTGAATACCACCAAGCTACAAGTTTGAACAGTTTTTCTAGCCTCTATAGTCTATACCATTGTCTTCCACTGTCCTGGTTTAGAGTTCTCTTGCCTGAGGGTACACCCGGGCACACTGTTCTGTCTAATTTCTCTTTCTCTTGTTTTGTTGAAGTTTTTATAGTTTATATAGGAAGTATTTATTTTAATGTTACAGTTCCTAAAATATTTTATTTGTCCTTTTTTCCTTTCCTCATTGGGCTATTTTCCCTGTTGGGACCCTGAGTTTCTAGCGTCCTGCTTTTCCAATTAGGGTTGTAGCATAGCAAGTAATGATAATAATAATAATAATAATAATAATAATAATAATAATAATACGATGATTACTCAGTGCCTTGAGAGTCTCGACTGTTATTCAGACTAGATTGTTGCTGTTGCTAGAGATCATCTTTGTTTCAAGCTCTTTAGTGTTGGCTCATTTGCTCACTCAACTGGGGTAGCAGGAGTCCATGTCACTCACAAGACGAGGCAACACTTAATATTTGCATAAAAAACGGTAAATGTCTGGCAACATTTATTCCAGGAATTTTACCGTTTTAAACACGGATATATGGACGAAAAATCTAGGGATATTACGGTCACCGACCCGTAAAAGATAATACTAAGGTAAGGTAACATTACGGTCTCCTGTATTTTACTAAAATACGGTTGAGGACAGTATATTTTTACGGAGGTTTTCCAATTAAGATTACGGGGTTTTTACTAACAGTGAATCAAAGACCGACCATTCTCGGAACCCTCGGGGAGAAATCTTGTATGGAGATCAGTAATGCTTCAATGAGATTAAGTAAAATAAGAACAAAAATGGGTCAGAAATTGAAACAATACAATTAAAGGGAGTTACCTGTCGAATGTTGGGTCTATTAAGGGGGTTAATAGAATATATCTTGAAGGTTATGATGATTGGAAGGTTCTCTTTCTTGCCTCCTTAGAAATTAATATTTGGGATCCATTGTTTGCGGAATCAAGGTTGAGATTTTTTAAGGCAGAGAACAAGAAATTCAATTTAGGTCTTGGTATTATTTTCTATGTATGGCAGTAATAATATATATATGTGTGTGTGTGTCTATATATATATATATATATATATATATATATATATATATATATATATTTATATATAATATATATATATATTATATATATATGTATATATATGTATATACATATGTATATACATATATGTATATAAATATATATATATATATATATATATATATATATATATATATATATATATATATATATAAAATGTGGTATATATTGTTTGAAATATGCAAAGGTTTTACAGTTGAATTTTACAAATTTAAATATGTCATTGTAAAGTGTGCAATATATTTTGCGAAATTTGGTTAACTCATTAAGTAATTTATGTTAGTCATCAAGATTGAAGGCCAGTCTTGACCAAATGAACAACCACGCCCTGCTTGCTCTTGTCTTCCGTAGAAGCAATCTATATTGATTTTTCCACTTTTTATGCCTACCAAAAAGGGCATTAAAGTTAGGCCTTTTACTTTTGTATTCATACATCTTATGTAAATTGATATTTCATGCATATAAATGAGACCCGTTCATTTGGTTAGGGGACAGTTCTCTAAACTTATAAATGTGGATATTATTAGACTTCTTGAAAAATTTAGTTAAATTACTTTTAATTGAAGCAAAATTTATATGAAATACAGTATACTAGAGCTTTTGTTACTTACGAAATGAATTATTTCATCCGTCTTTTTTGGTTATATATTTTTTTAAACTTTTATTCTTATTGTCGCTATCAATTAGATGTCACTATTTTGAAGCCTGTTTATCCCCTCATAAGTAAATAATAAAGGTGAATATAGTTTCAGAACTGGACCTTTAAGGAGAGACTTTATATACCGCCATGAATGACTTTGATTTTTACAACAGCATTTAAATTTTGTCAATTTGATTAATCTTTTTCCTGAACGAAATTATCTCTTCAATTGCTTTCAAAATAGTTAATTTGCTTTAAATTTAACAAGCATAAGTGATCAATTTTTAAGTTTTAAAATACCAATCCCTTATGTCTTCTACTTTCTTTGTATTTGGTTTGATATTTCTTTATCAAAACATAGGGGCCAACTTCATACACATCTCGTTTCTTAAGTGTACAGTATGCTTTTCATAATTAGTAGTAATCTTCCCATTTAATAAAGAGCAAGTCTCTCTCTCTCTCTCTCTCTCTCTCTCTCTCTCTCTCTCTCTCTCTCTCTCATATATATATATAAATATATATATATATATATATATATATATAAATATATATATATATATATATATATATATATATATATATATATATATATATATATACACATACATATACATATATACATATACACGGTCATGCTCAGTCTTTCCCGTCCCTCGGGTAGGGGGAGAGGTTGTCATACCTTGTTGAGAGAGATGCTTGTCTGTGCATATCTTAGCATTTAGCCGTCATTTTAGAAGCAATGTTAAAAGTATAAACGGTTGGCAACTACATACGAAAAGGTATACTATTTTAGGTATTGTCTCGTATTTTAAAACGAGTAAAAAATATTTGCTGTATATTTTAAAGTAACCACAAAATTCAAATCTGATAAAAAATATATGAGGTTGTAGCGTCCAGTAATATTTCATGAAAAAATATATTACAGAAAATCTAAAGAAAATCATATTGCCTTTAGTGATAATAAAAATTCTATATTTCCGAAAGTCTAATTCCATAAGATGAGAAACATAATGGTATAATCAAGCAAGCAGCATTTTACCAATTTCATTTTTTTCGTTTGCGCAAAATATGGTTTATGA
>NC_090765.1:35876359-35881359 GCF_036898095.1 Palaemon carinicauda
CATTCTCATATATTTTTTATCAGATTTGAATTTTGTAGTTACTTTAAAATATACAGCATTTTATCATGATAGGCAAATATTTTTTACTCCTTTTAAAAGACGAGACAATACCTGAAATAGTATACCTTTTAGTATGTAGTTTCCAACCGTTTATATTTTTAACATTGCTTTGTTGCATTTCATTACTTATTACATAGCAGTTCTTAAATATGTCCTTATTAAAAAGTTTAGAGTGACAGGTGGTGAGAAAACATAGCATAGAATCTGCAATCGGCAAAATATAACTTTTATACAAGAGAAATGACCTTCTGTATGTTACTCTGGCTTCTCTCACCCATGACCTTTCATCCCATAGTAGTCTTGCCTTTTTATGTATTCCCTTTACGGACTTTCGGTCTTTTGATGCCAGTCCTTCGGTGGAACGATGCTTACCCTTTACTATCTATCACCCAGTCATCTATTAATACGTTACCAAGGTTTCAAATGTGGCCTCTTTGACCGGCTTAACTTTAGACCGCACATTGAGACCTTTGATTCGCCATTGAAATGTCCATTTAGAAGAAATGAAAATCTATTATTTTACCTTTATTTTCAGCTCTTTTTATTACTCGCAGAAAACTAGATATTTCTCTCTCAATATCGTACAAGTTATCAAATGTCTTGACTAGCATCTGGTACATATTTCCTTATCGATATCTTAAAAGGTATCACTTGTCTTTACTACTATCTAGTACACATGTTATATTTTTCCATTTGTGAAACTTCAATAAATGTCATATTATTACCTCGATTCCACCTTCTCTGAGATGACGACGACCTCGCTTTTTTTATTGTCGTAATGTGATGAAACATTATTCTGGACCCGGCTCATTGTTCCGATCATGACATTCATACATTCAGTATCCAAGATTATGCTACCTACTCCCAGTTTACTATTCCATCCTTGGTTTCTTACTATGCTTAGGACCACCTTGGCACCGTGAGGTTTGGGGCCATCTCAATTTCTGTTGCCTTTAAGAGGAATATTAAGTTTTTTCCATCTCGATTTATGTTACCTTTAAGAGGAATATAGAGATTTTTTTTCCATCTCAATTTATGTTACCTTTAAGAGGAATATAGAGATTTTTTTCCATCTCAATTTATGTTACCTTTAAGAGGAATATAGAGATTTTGGCCATCTCTATTTCTGTTGCCTTTAAGAGGAATATTGAGATTTTGGCCATCCTAATTCCTGTTGCCTTTAAGGGCATATTGAGGTTTTGGCCATCCCAATTTCTTTTGTCCCTAAGGGCATATTGAGCTTTTGGCCATCTCAATTTCTGTTGCCTTTAAGAAGAAAATTGAGATTTTGGCCATCTCAATATCTGTTGCCTTGAAGAGGAATATTGAGATTTTGGCCATCTCAATATCTGTTGCCTTGAAGAGGAATATTGAGATTTTGGCTATCTCAATATCTGTTGCCTTGAAGAGGAATATTGAGATTTTGGCCATCTCAATATCTGTTGCCTTGAAGAGGAATATTGAGATTTTGGCCATCTCAATATCTGTTGCCTTGAAGAGGAATATTGAGATTTTGGCCATCTCAATATCTGTTGCCTTGAAGAGGAATATTGAGATTTTGGCCATCTCAATATCTGTTGCCTTGAAGAGGAATATTGAGATTTTGGCCATCTCAATTTCTTTTGCCTTTAAGAGAAATATTGAGATTTTGGCCATCTCAATTTCTTTTGCCTTTAAGGGCATATTGAGGTTTTAGCCATCTCAATTTCTGTTGCCTTTAAGAAGAAAATTGAGATTTTGGCCATCTCAATTTCTCTTGCCTTGAAGAGGAATATTGAGATTTTGGCCATCTCAATATCTTTTGCCTTTAAGAGAAATATTGAGATTTTGGCCATCTCTATTTCTGTTGCCTTTAAGAGAAATATTGAGATTTTGGCCATATCTATTTCTGTTGCCTTTACGCCTTTAAGGGAATATTGAGATTTTGGCCATCTCAATTTCTTTTGCCTTTAAGAGAAATATTGAGATTTTGGCCATATCTATTTCTGTTGCCTTTACGCCTTTAAGGGAATATTGAGATTTTGGCCATCTCAATATCTTTTGCCTTTAAGGGAATATTGAGATTTTGGCCATCTCAATTTCTTTTGCCTTTAAGAGAAATATTAAGATTTTTGGCCAACTCAGTTTATGTTGCCTTTAAGAGGAATATTAAGATTTTTGGCAATCTCAATTTCTGTTGCCTTTTAAGAGGAATATTGAGATTTTGGCCATCCCAATTTCTGTTGCCATCAAGAGGATTATAGAGATTTTTGGCCAAAGCAACTGATATTCACCTCTAAGTTTTTACACTTACTATACAGTAATTATCTTTTCCCAGACACCGTTTATGGGAATAAGAGAGGTCTCTTTTCCATACGGCATATGTGGTTATTTGAGAGGCCTGTCGCTTAGAAATATGAAACCTGACTGACTTATTTTTCTTTTGTAAAGTTGATTTTATTATAGCTGTTGAGATTGTATCACCTTATATTGAAAGAGGTACAGTATAACCTCAGGTGCTGAACGAGTCATATGAAGTAAAATTTTAGAAAACCTTGACTAGGAAAAAAATTCATAATTCATTTGTCTCAAATCTCGCTTTGATAAAATGAGGTTTATGGCTTTCAATAACCTAACTGTTTTGTTCCCCTTGATTGACCTTCATAGTAAAGTCGGATCGTGTGATTGATAGACTTTGTTAAATATGCTATAATTGCTCTAAATCTTATTTGGAACACAAAATTTAGGGAAGTTTGTGATCGTGTTTTTTTTTTTTTTTTTTTTTTTTATACCTGATGTTATTTAGTTTAAGCCGGACAACATCCCATGGATAGAATTTGGATGTCTATTTGTCAAAAGTTTTTATCTCGATTAATTTCTTCTCACTTATGTTTCATCATCATCATCATCATCTCTTCCTACGCCTATTGACGCAAAGGGCCTCAGTTAGATTTCACCTGTCGTCTCTATCTTGAGCTTTTAAATCGATGCTTCTCCATTCACCACCTCCTACTTCTCGCTCCACAGTCCTCAGCCATGTAGGCCTGGGTTATCTAACTCTTCTAGTGTCTAGTGGAGCCCAGTTTAAAGTTTGGTGAAATAATCTCTCTTGGGGAGTGCGAAGAGCATGCCCAAACCATCTCCATCTAACTCTCACCATGATCTCATTCACATATGGCACTCGAGTAATCTCTCTTATAGTCTCATTTCTAATCTTGTCCTGTTTACTATATGATTATTTTTTATTCATTAGATTTATTATATATTATAGTTTACTTTCCCGAATTTATCCGAGCCACCTCTGCAAGAGTCGAGCTTAACTCATTATTGGCCTGGTGAATCTTCGTCTTTTAAAAATATAACCTTCTTTCAGTTTCATTTACATACTTTTGATATTAATTTCCTTTTAATGACTTTTTGTATTTTAACTACACCCTATTACTTGTCATCATCTCATCACTTTTTCATACGTAGTCATTTTATTTCTTTGGAAAATTAATATGTATTTGGGATTGTTTAATAATATTTTTTTTAAATAAGAGAAATTAAAGTTCTATTGTCAGTTAGATTCTCAACGATTTTTCTTTATCTTATATGTTTTCTCTTGCTTTTATTTTGTTTTCTCTTCTCATGGCGAGAAGATTGATATCTCTGATAGTCACTCATTATTATTATTATTATTATTATTATTATTATTATTATTATTACTTGCTAAGCTACAACCCTAATTGGAAAAGCAGGATGCTATAAGGCCAGTGGCTCAAACAGGGAAAATAGTCCAGTTAGGATAGGAAACAAGGAAAAATAGAATATAAGAACAGTAAAATTAAAAGAGATTTTTTTCTATTTAAACTATAAAAACTTCAACCAAAGTGGAAGAAAAATAAGAGGATAGAGAAATCCCATCTTAGCAATCCCAGTAATGCTGATTGTTCCTCTAGCTACGTTATTAGTCCTCTTCTCTCCTCGCTGTTTATAGGTTTAAAGGCCACTCATGAATGGCAGAGGCAAGGGACAGTGGCAGTGCCTTATCAAGCAAGACAATGCTATAGAGAATGACCATGTCCATATGATCTGCGCCCAAGGCCCCTCTCCACCCAAGCTAGGACCATGCTGGTAGACCTATAGGCTCCCCCAAACCCCACATCCTTAGCTCACAAGGATGGTGAGGTTGCAGCAACCAAAGAAACTAATGAGTTTGAGCGGGACAAGAACCCCAGTCTGGCGTTCACCAGTAAGGGACGTTTACCATATCGGCTACCATATGGTAATAAGGTCTGAAGTGGGCTTACATATACTGTATAAAGATGAGCTTGGTATGTGTCTGGCATCATATTTCTCCAAAAGAAGAAAAAAAAAAAGGTGCTTCTTTTCTTATGGTACTATTTTTGGTCCTTGTTCCATTCGGCGAAATTAGATCCTGTGTTTCCCCCCAGGTGGTGTTACATTACCCACAAACACCACATCCCACAAATTAATGGGAAATCAGTAGTTATCTACATCTTTGTCTGTCCCACTATTGACAAACACTAGATTCTAGAGTACGCTTCATTTATTTTCTAGTCTTATTCCCCCTTTCATCTTACTACTACATTGGTTATTAAGTTTCCTGTCAATTTATTTAAAGAATTAAGAAATTTAGATTTCAGTCATTATTTCATGACTTGTGTATAATTAATTAAATAATTCATTCGTGTAACGATACTTCTGTTTTTGGGGCCAAAATGTCTTTCATGACTGGATTGGGAGAGTTGTGGGCTCCTTTCCTGTAGCCTTATAAAGAGTTTTATATCTTCATATAACTCTTCACATCAAGGTGGACATCATTCTTGTTTATGTTTTCTCATTTCTAATGTGAGTCATCTCAACTATTTACGGTGATAATTCCCATCTCCCCTTAAAGGATTCCGTTAATTGGAGATTTGCCAATTGGCCAACCTTTGATTGGTAGCCTGATTGGA
>NC_090765.1:35888859-35892754 GCF_036898095.1 Palaemon carinicauda
ATGGACATATGGAGGTTATTTGTTGAAATATATTATGGATAGGTAGGTGGTAATTGCAATAGCTTCTAGGTTTTAACAGGATTCAGGCCAGAATTGTCTGTGGTTCATACTTAGTAAAAAGAGAAAGAAGAAAATGAAAGTGAATCTTTTCCTGGTAGTTTGAATTTTTAGAAAAGGAAAGGGTGGTGGTTATGGGTGACCATATATATATATATATATAGAGAGAGAGAGAGAGAGAGAGAGAGAGAGATATATATAATATATATATATATATATATATATATTTATATATATATACAGTATATGTATACATATATATATACATAGACACAGTATATATATATATATATATATATATGTATATATATATATATATATATATATATATATATTATATATATATATATATATACAGTATATGTGTGCATATATATATGCATAATATATATATATATTATATATATATATATATATATATATATATATATATATATATATATACACACACACACATACACCATCTTTCCAGATGTGAATAGTGGTAAAGAATATTTTTGGAGATGAATGTTCAAAGAAATTCAACAATTAATTTACATATATTCAAAACGGAGAATTGAAAATCCTCGAGGAAAAAGTTGTGAAAATTGTTGGTCAAGTTATACATTAATGCTGAGCTAATGCAGTAATGACTGAATTAATGAAATAGTAATAAACGGAATGACTGGAGAAATATCTGGTCATTGTGCAGTCGGAACGAAATAATAAGACTCATCAGACAAACGAGTTTGAAATGGAGAAAGTAAAAAGAATGATTTAGGGAAATGAATATGTTGTTACTGAATGGACTGGGATTCGAGAAATGGAGAACTGGTGCCATGAACTTGAAGTTACCCCCTTAGAAGTTACCCCCTGACCAGACTTCTCGTAAACAACAACAACTGCGCATGCCCAGCTGGTGTACACAACCTGGAAACGGCACCTGACTTTCTCTTAACAAAGTATGCTTTTAAAATGTGAAGGCAAACAAGTTATATAACTTATCAATGACTACTATCTCCTTGGCTGTACTGTATGACACATTTAAGCTGTTGCTAAGTCTACAGAAAGGAGCCAATATACATGTTTATTGTTAGCAGGCTGATTATTTATAAATAAATATAGGTCTGTAATCATATGGCATTAATCAAATAAGTTATTCAACTTGTCTGCCTTCGACAGTGTGGAGGCATGACGTGTCATAAAAGAGGCCCTAAGCAGTTTTTAATGTTTTATTTAAGTTTTATCCTGGGTAATTTCAGGCTCGTGATATTTGATTAAGATATATACTCAAGGAAGTAAAATTTAAAAATTTTCTGCTTTTTGAAAAAATGAATTGAATTCCTGAATAAACAAAATTGTTTTTCAAAATATAAAGGTTTCAGGAGTAAGTAGAATAAAACTAGATGGGACATTAAGAAGCATTAACAAGCATTGATATAATGATTTTGAGGAAGTGTTGTAGATGTTGATGTTTCATGGTAATTTTTTTTTTTTTTTTAACAAAGGGAAATTTTGAAATATATAGATAGTGGAGTAATTACTTCGATTCAATAGTATGATAAGAGTGTACTTGTGTTTCTATGGCCATTTAATGTTCAAAGAAAACTGAATAATGAAGATTGAGAAGAATCTTGAACAAAGAATTTGTTATACGAATTGGGATCGTGAAAATAGGGTAAAATTGCAGATTTTGATGACCACAGAGTGAAGAGTATTAATAACTAATAGTTACGTATTATTATTATTATTATTATTATTATTATTATTATTATTATTATTATTATTATTATTATTATTACTTAGAAAGAGGGAAACCTGAAATGATTTGCAAAAGGAGAATTTTTCAGTAGATTTTAACAAGAGAAAGGATATGAAGATGAAGATGGGCTGAAATTTTAGTAATGATGTCAGAAGAAATGAAATGGTTGAATCTTACAGATATTTGGGATAAATTCTGAGGAAAATGATAGAAAAATATAAATCTCCGACTGAATAAAACATGGAAGGGAGCAAGAAAACTTTGCAACCCCCCCCCCCCTTGAAATATGAGAATGTCAAAAGAAGCAAAAGTGTTTAAAGAAATTGTTGTGGACAGCATCTTTTCATTTTGAATGAAAGAGATTTAGAGCATGAAAACTATCAAAATGAAAGGCGTGCATTGCATATTTCATCAAAATGGATGTATTGTGTATATAATGCAGTTAAAAAGCAGCAAAAATGTAAAATATTACTGTAGATAGGAGTATTTTGAGTGATCTCAGTAACTCAGAGAGAAAAGTGAGGGATTATTTAATATCGTTTTAATATATGTAATCTGGAACTACTGAGTGGTATGAAAAACGTACTGAATAGACTGAATGTGGCAGGATCATTAGGATTAGAGAGCCTTAATATTCAGTGAGCGCTATAATGTGTGGGCAATACGGATAATGGTGTAGAATACGTAAGGACTAATGAGGCTTCTGCGTTGATATATGATACACATGTGCTAGTTTTTTTTTCTGCGTTGATCTTTAATGCATTAGCTTAGTGAAAAATATGTAAAACTTAGGGGTCCCTTTTCATCATAAAGTTGTTTAACCTTTAGTTACGGAAGTCGTTCAGAAAGTAATGTATTTTTAATCTCCCATATATATATATATATATATAAATATGTATGTATGTATGTATGTATGTATATATATATATATATATATATATATATATATATATATATATATATGAATGTATGTATATATATATA
This sequence comes from Palaemon carinicauda, assembly GCF_036898095.1. Classification (NCBI taxonomy): domain Eukaryota; kingdom Metazoa; phylum Arthropoda; class Malacostraca; order Decapoda; family Palaemonidae; genus Palaemon; species Palaemon carinicauda. The sequence goes on from NC_090765.1 coordinate 35,891,642, forward strand.
TATATATATATATATATATATATATATATATATATATATATATATATAATATCTGGTCACGCCCAGCAGCGCTGCCAGACGTAATCTACTCGGTCTCTTCCCATCGCTCGGGCAAGGGGAGAACGAGTTGGCTTACCCTGATGTGTGTTTATACACATTTGTCTAAATATCTAAATATTTAGCCGTCGTTTTTGACGGGTCGCCCACACTAGTTTATGATAATATTCGTTGTTTAGCTGATTGGTTTTATTATGCATGCCAGATTTATGATTTGCCTTCTACTACAATACAAAAATCTTCATATGTTTTCCAATCATATGATTAGTCATGCCAATCCTTTTTTAGTCCTTCGATTGTTCAATATGTCTATATCCTCTAAGAATCTAGTAGTAAAGGAGTGGGAATAATACATAATCAATTTGAAATTACAGTTACACACACACACACACACACACATATATATATATATATATATATATATATATATATATATATATATATATATATATAAAGAGTTTATATTCAATGATTATTTCATTGGAGTATTTTAATCCACCCTGATGTTAAAAACCGGACTACATCTCTTACAAGATTTGTGATATTTGGAAAACATTATTTCGAAAACACGGTCCCGGATTATCATGATTTTCTTTTTTCTTTTCTAATTTTAAATGTTATTTTTTCTTATGTTGATTTCACGGTTCGATGTATTTATCTGTTTTTGTTGTTTTTCCATCTAACATTACTGTTCAAGGTTTAGCCTACTCCAAACTCCTCCCCTCCCTCCCTCCCTCTCTCCCCCTCTTTTCCCCCTTCCTCCTTCCCCCTCCCTCTTCCTCTTCTCCCCTCCCCCACTTTTCCCCCCCTCCTTCCTTCCTTCCCCCCTCCTTCCTTCCTTCCCTCCTCCTCTTCCTCCACCTCCCCTCCCCTTCCCTCCCCCTCTTCTTCCTCCTCCTCCCTTCCCCCTCCTCCTTCCCTCTCCCTCTTACCTCCACCACCCACTACTCAAAATTTTCACTGACCTATTGCGTCCAGTGACTTCCTTGCGTCTGATTGTTACTTTTGATATATACAATGAGTCGATGATTGTATGATCGACTCATTCGTACTTGA
>NC_090765.1:35895754-35916172 GCF_036898095.1 Palaemon carinicauda
TATATATATGTATATATATATATATATATATATATAAATATGTATGTATGTATGTATGTATGTATATATATATATATATATATATATATATATATATATATATATATATGAATGTATGTATATATATATATATATATATATATATATATATATATATATATATATATATATATATATAATATCTGGTCACGCCCAGCAGCGCTGCCAGACGTAATCTACTCGGTCTCTTCCCATCGCTCGGGCAAGGGGAGAACGAGTTGGCTTACCCTGATGTGTGTTTATACACATTTGTCTAAATATCTAAATATTTAGCCGTCGTTTTTGACGGGTCGCCCACACTAGTTTATGATAATATTCGTTGTTTAGCTGATTGGTTTTATTATGCATGCCAGATTTATGATTTGCCTTCTACTACAATACAAAAATCTTCATATGTTTTCCAATCATATGATTAGTCATGCCAATCCTTTTTTAGTCCTTCGATTGTTCAATATGTCTATATCCTCTAAGAATCTAGTAGTAAAGGAGTGGGAATAATACATAATCAATTTGAAATTACAGTTACACACACACACACACACACACATATATATATATATATATATATATATATATATATATATATATATATATATATATATAAGAGTTTATATTCAATGATTATTTCATTGGAGTATTTTAATCCACCCTGATGTTAAAAACCGGACTACATCTCTTACAAGATTTGTGATATTTGGAAAACATTATTTCGAAAACACGGTCCCGGATTATCATGATTTTCTTTTTTCTTTTCTAATTTTAAATGTTATTTTTTCTTATGTTGATTTCACGGTTCGATGTATTTATCTGTTTTTGTTGTTTTTCCATCTAACATTACTGTTCAAGGTTTAGCCTACTCCAAACTCCTCCCCTCCCTCCCTCCCTCTCTCCCCCTCTTTTCCCCCTTCCTCCTTCCCCCTCCCTCTTCCTCTTCTCCCCTCCCCCACTTTTCCCCCCCTCCTTCCTTCCTTCCCCCCTCCTTCCTTCCTTCCCTCCTCCTCTTCCTCCACCTCCCCTCCCCTTCCCTCCCCCTCTTCTTCCTCCTCCTCCCTTCCCCCTCCTCCTTCCCTCTCCCTCTTACCTCCACCACCCACTACTCAAAATTTTCACTGACCTATTGCGTCCAGTGACTTCCTTGCGTCTGATTGTTACTTTTGATATATACAATGAGTCGATGATTGTATGATGGTTCGTTTATACTCTTTCAGAGTTTTATTCAAGTCACTTGAATAAAGAGATTGATTTGCTATTTCTCGACCTTTGGACTGGTGAAGATTGAATCATCCTCTCCGAGTTTCGTCAGATTTTCTTGCAATTTTTCTCAGTTTAGAATATCCTTTAATTTTGTCATTTTTTGGTTGTCCAAAGGGAAAGTTTTATTCGTCTTTTGTACTTGATTTATACATCGTTATTCTTCAGGAAAAGATCCATACTTCCATGGAGAAGGTAATGAGATAATTGAGGCCTCGTATCGAGACTAGTTTTATTCATTTCTGTTTGCTGTTGGTTAGTAATATACTACTTCCGAAAAATATTTATATGCTATATATCATTTAAATATGTGTTAAGATATATTTAACTGAAATTAGACTTGTTTGTTCTTCGTGAAATGTTGAAATATTTGCCATTTTATCTATTAATGCATTTATTAAAACGATTGTGGCTAAAGACTTTAAGAGTTAGAATATTAAATGTTGTAACATTTACAGCTAACTTCGAGGTTTACGCAGCCTCAAGTTCCTTATGGACTCAATTTGCATATTATTGTTCAGAATTTCATTAGTCAAATAAGTATATATGCATATTTTCCATGTAATTCACAAGCATGTACGTAAGCATAAGCGTAGTTATTTTGTACAGCTAAATTCGAATTTATATAGCCACAAGTTCCTTATAGATTCAATTTGCATATTATTGTTCAGAATTTCATTAGTCAAATAAGTATATATGCATATTTCTCATGTAATTCACAGGCATGTACGTAAGCACAAGCGTAGTTATTTTGTATATCAAATATGTAATCCACTTCATAATAGAAAGGAAGAGGACTCGGTAACCAAACGTGCCCATTGTTGTCACATAATCGCCATCTATTGGTTGTGGAAAGAACCTTGACCGTAATAGTCGTGTTCTTGGATTACTGTCTCCCCTAGACCCATTTTATTCACGAAAATTACCCTGTGGTTAACAGAAGAATGAAACTTCAGGATTCCCATGATTTTAAGGGGATCAAATGATGGAGGTCAGTTTTATCTAAGGTTCGACAATTGGTGTTTTACTGGAGTCGTTTTTTTTTCTTTAGTTTGTTTTTCAAGTTTTGTTTTGGTTTATTTTCAGGATTTTTATGTTTTGGATAGGTTTTTTTTTGTGGTCGTTTCTAATTGTTTTTTCTCTGTATTATTTTATAGTACTTTTATTCTGGGATTTTCATCTTCGGTATGATATTGTATGTATTCATTCCTGTTGCACATATTGAATATCTTTGCATATCTTTTCGACAATGTGAGGCTGTACAGTATATGAATATCATAATTTTTTTTTCTTTAATATCCCAAAGTCCTTCGTCTTTCGTATTCTGATTTTGCCCTGATTTTGATAGCGAATCTGAACAACACATTGCAGAATCGACTTTCTCCTTAAGACATAATGTATTAAGAAACTCAACTTTCTTTTTATACAGGCATATTTACCCATTGTGGATTCGACTTCGTTTGTTTGTAGGCTTGTTGCACATTAAGAATTCAACTTACTCTTATTGTTTGGCATATTGCAATTTTTTGGATCGGCTCCTTAATTTTGTAAGATTTTTTTCACGTTTTTAATCTCAATTTCCCCGTTTTGTAGGCTTATTGAATGCTGTAGACATGTCGTCCTCATATTGTTTTAGGCTTATTGCAAGATACAGGGGCAACATCCCTTTTTGCAGGATAATTAAATGGTGTAGGGGTGACTGGTTATGGACATGTTTCCCTATTTTTGTAGGGTTATTTCCCGCTGCAGAGACTACTACCTCTTTTCTGTTCGGCTTATAGCATGATGTGGACTCGACTTGGCTTATTGCATATTATTAAATCAACATCTTTTAGTTGGCGTACAAAGCATCCTCGTTTTTATGTTTGTTGAATGCTGTGGACACGACTCCCTCCCTGTGCAGACTCAACTCTCTCATAATCTAAGGCTTATTTCACGTTTGAACTCAACTAAAACATTTCATAGGCTTATTAAACGATGCAGACAGTGCCTCCGCTTGTGTAGGCTTATTGAAACCACCCGATTCGACTTTCCCTTTTTCTTCGGCTTATTGCCAATTGTGGACTCTACTTTCTCTTGCTTCTCTAAGTTTTTTGAAGGTTGCAGGAGACTAAGCTTTTTGACGGCTGCAAGATGAATGTTCTCTTTTTAAGGGCTTATTACACGTTTCTAGACTCGACTTCCTCTTATTGTAGGCTTATTGGTCGCTGTTGAGTCTTTATCCTCGTTCTTTAAACTCATTAGATACTGCTGACTCGACTTTTTATTAATGCATCTCTCGACCCTACTTCCTTTCTCTTTTGGCTTTTTGAAGGATTCGGAATTAACTTCTTCCTTAGATAGGCTTAATGCACTCAGTGGACTGAAATTCTTGTTTTTTTTTTTTTTTCATTAGCGTACGCGACCCGTCAAAAATGACGGTTAAATATTTAGATAGATATGCACACCCTTCCTCTTTCCTTTCGGGGTATTTCCCTTTCACCAGGGTATGACTATTCTCTTTGCTCTCTACCCGAAGAAGGGTATGTGACGAGTAGTTATATGTTTGACAATGCCAATGAGTGTGACCGGAAAGATATTTATCTGTGTATATATATATATATATATATATATATATATATATATATACACATATATATATATATATATATATATACATATATATATATATATATATATATATATATATATATAGAGAGAGAGAGAGAGAGAGAGAGAGAGGAGAGAGAGAGAGAGAGAGAGAGAGAGAGAGAGAGAGAGACTTGCTCTATTATATAGGGGAGATGGATTAATTGAATTGTCGTACTTTTCTTTGCAAACGAAAAAATAAGTAAATAATTTTATGTTCTTGTATTTGCTAAGGGTCGTTGGATTCCTTTTTAATGTAACGGTATATAATTACTGTTAGTTGTTCATATTAGAGGATTTATTTATACCTAAGTCCACATGGAAAGACCGTAAACAGACGTGTGGAAGGACATTTATGAGACCATTGTCCTGCAAAGGACTAGCTGACATAGAAAAACCTTAAACAGACGCGTGTGGAAGGACATTTTTGAGGCCTATGTCCTGCAAAGGACTAGCACCGGCTAATGATGATGGTAAGTTGAATTAGGATATTGGAAATAGGAATAGAATGCATCTGGGATTTCCCGTTTTATTTCCTTGTTCGACCGCTATGAGCCATTGCCCGCCAGAAGAAGCTGATTTTTATTTTTACCTATTACAACATCAAAGTAAAAGTTAATATAAAAGCATTGAAATAAAGATAGCGAGTGGGAGGAGCAAATCATATGATACGCTCTGATTACCGCCATAAACATTCTAATGTTCCTAAGCATGTTGGAGTGCTTTCTGTTTCTGGAATCATACTCCTCCCTTTCTGGAAACATACTCCCCCCTTTCTGGAATCATACTCCCCCCTTTCTGGAATTATGCTCCTCCCTTTTTTTAATCATACTCCCCCCTTTCTGGAATCATTCTCCTCCCTTTCTGGAATCATACTCCTCCTTTTCTGAAATCGTACTCCCCCTTTCTGGAATTGTGCTCCTCCCTTTCTGGAATCATACTCCTCCCTTTCTGAAATCATTCTCCTCCCTTTCTGGAATCTTACTCCTCCATTTCTGAAATCGTACTCCCCCCCTTTCTGGAATCATACTCCTCCCTTTCTTGAATCATATCCCCCTTTTCTGGAATCATACTCATCCCTTTTTGGAATCATAATCGTCCCTATCTGGAATCTTACTCCTCCCTTTCTGGGAACATACTCCACCTTTCTTGAATCACACCCCCCCCCCTATCTGGAATCATACTCCCTCTTTCTTGAATCATACTTCCTCCTTTCTTGAATCATACTCCCCCCTTTCTGAAATCATACTCTCCCCTTCCTGGAATCATACCCCTCCCTTTCTTATCATGCTCTCAGCAATGAAAAAATGGCTTCTGTTCACCAGAATTAACGCAACCTTCTGGGAAGAGTGACGTCAGCGTCGTGACGTCACTTCGGATGAGGCATCACATCTCTCGCCAGCATCCTGATTTCTTAAAGGCCATCACCTTCTACGTGTGCCTATGTCGGTGTCCCTGGCACTTTATATTTAAGACCTTACTTTGGGTGAAACCTTAGGTTTCAGTGGATGTAGAATATTAATACTTGAATCTTATTGGGGAAGAAGGTTAGTTTTTTTTCAATGGTGATCGAAGATTACATGTTAATTTGGAGGAAATTTATTAGAATTACTTTGTAGACTTTCATAATGATATATATTTTATATATATATATATATATATATATATATATATATATATATGTATGTATATGTATATTTATATATATGTATTATATAAATAATATATATATATATATATATATATATGTATGTATATGTATATTTATATATATGTATTACATAAATAATATATATATATATATATATATATATATATATATATATATATGTGTGTGTGTGTGTGTGTGTGTGTGTTTGTATGTGTGTATGTTTGTATATACTGTATATATATATAATATATATTTATTTATTTATTTATTTCATTAACTTAAGTTGCGTTCTGGAGGTTGTTGCTACTGTTGGGTTTTACGTGACTGTGGTAAAAACATCATTATATATAAAGAATATACCAGTAAGAACACGGAAAACCATTTGCCGACCAAGATCACTTGTGTGAAGGCATTCAAGGTGAAAATTTTGAGTCAGGAGATAAAAGATAATAACCCCAAGGTTAGTAATTAAATATACGTTACTGATGGACAATAAAACGGTTTGAAGCATTTTCTTTAATATTAATTTGGTGAGTTATGTCCAGTTTCCCTCGTGGTTGAAATAAATTTTAACAACTTATGGAATTCATGAAGAATAGGAAAAGTAACCAGGCATTAATAAAAAGCATATACTCGTTGACCCCTTGAGGTAGATCCCTGTGAAAATAAAAGGGACCAGGAGCGAACACGACTAAAATGATATTAAGTATAACCCACGGAGGGAAACCAATGCTTAATTCATCCTAAATATTTTATGGAATTAAGAAAAAAATGGTAGTCTTGTCTTTTGGTAAGGTTTGATATGTAACTTGTAAGGCAATGAATGACTTACAAGTAATCAGTAATAAACTTATATATATATATATATATATATATATATATATATATATATATATATATATATATATATATATATATATATATATATATATATATATATATATATATATATATATATATATATATAATATATTTTTTATTAGTAACGAATTAAAAATTCTTACAGGACATTACGAAAATATGAATCGAAAAACTTTTCGACAATTTTATTTTTACTATTATTTTTAATACACTTAAGTTTGACATTTTTTGCAAACGTTACACAAAGATCCACACCATACCTTAGTTGACATATACTTATGAACAAAACAAGAAAAGGGGAATTATGCTGGCGAACTTCCATTAACTAAATCTGGATAAAGAACTAGTGAAATCAGTTATCACGTGGCTTTAGAGAGCTAGCAAATTCTTATGTGATTGTTACGATTAACTGGAGATGACTTTCGAACCCAAATTCAACGCTCGCAATCATGTTCTTACGGCCTATTATTAATCCCTTGCCGACAAGGGGGAGGGTACAGTAGTTGTTTTCTTTTATCCGTTTGCCTATCATTGTCTATCTATCTTGTAATGGAATTACTCCTACGATTTTGGTGAGATTCCAATAAAAATGATGCAAAGGTAGGCGGTCATATATACAGTATTATTATTATTATTATTATTATTATTATTATTATTATTATTATTATTATTAGCTAAACTACAGCCCTAGTTAGAAAAGCGAGATGCTATAATCCCTAGGGTTCCAATAGGAAAAAAATAGCCCAGTGAGGAAAGGAGATAAGGAAATAAATAAACGATATGAGAAAAAAATTAACAATAAAGGTAGATGTGAATGAACTGAGATCAGTTGCCTGTTTATTCGTCCGTCTTCCTGTCAGACTGTCTGTTACTCTTCCCTACTTGGTTGAAGGGATTCAGCATTTTGCACATAGCTAAACCATAAACATAGCACCATAAAGCTACGCAGTCAAACTGGTTTGTGGAATGATGTGCACGAAGCAAGATCATGTCTGTCTGTCTTTTGTTCAACGTCTGTAATACGTTTCAAATTATAGCAACGTATTATGTACCCCCCTTTTTTTTCTTTTTTTTTTCTTCTTTTTTTTTTTTGCCAGGGCACCAGTCACCCCTTTGAGATACTACCTCTAAAGAGTTATGAGGTCCTTTGACTGGCCAGACAGTGCTGCATTTGATTCTTCTCTCTGGTTACGGTTCATTTTTCTTTTGCCTACATATACATTGAATAGTCTGGCCAATTTTTACATATTCTCCTCTGTCTTCTTACACATGACAACATTGAGATTACCAAACAATTCTTCTTCACCCAAAGGGTTACTGCACTGTCAATGTTCAATGCCCACTTTCCTCTAGGTAAGGGTAAAAGAGACTCCCTAGCTATAGTAAGCAGCTCTTCTAGGAGAAGGACACTCCAAAATTAAACCATTGTTCTCTAGCCTTGGGTAGTGGCATACCCTCTGTACCATGGTCTCCCTCTGTCTTGGGTTAGAGTTCTTATGCTTGAGAGTACACTTGGGCATACTATTCTATTTCTCTTTCTCTTGTTTTGTTAAGTTGTTATAGCTTATATAGGAGATATTTCTTTTGATGTTACTGTTCTTAAAATATTTTATTTTTCCTTGTCTCCTTTCCTTACTGGGCTATTTTCCCTGTTGGAGCCCCTGGGTATAGCATCCTAGGCGGTTTTCCAACTAGGGTTGTAGCTTAGCAATTAATAATAATAATAATGATAATAATAATAATAATCATCATCAGTCGATATTTGAAGATATCTTAAAGAATTACATTAGGAAGAACATAGGGACGAAAGGGAACAAAACTAGAAATGCAGTATACGAACATTAATGTGACAGATGGTTTTGCGTAAAATACACCTCTAGGTAAAAACAGTGGTATCATTACCTTTATTGTGTAGGGTAAATAATATCGAAGAAAATGATAACATCATTCAATAACCAAATACAGAAATTTTATTCCTTTTAACGTCCATAATTGCAATGATTATTTGTAACGTATTCTCTGTAGAACATTTGGCCAATAATAGAGCTCCTGGTTTGCATATACTTAAAATATAAAAAGGCTGCAAACTTAAAATATAAAAAGGCTCACCAAACACGGATAATAAAATGTTTTATTGAACAGATTTAAATCTGCATGTAATGGTGTTTCTCTCTCTCTCTCTCTCTCTCTCTCTCTCTCTCTCTCTCTCTCTCTCTCTCTCTCTCTCTCTCTCTCTCTCTCTCTCTGGATTTTGTAGAGCAATGAGATGTATGCTTAATTAGCATATGTATAGATTATACCGCTAAAAATTTGCCAGTAGCTGTCATGCTTCAGCGAAACTGTTCTTTATTTTCTTGTTAATAAGTTTATCTTAAATACATTTTTTACTTCTTATTGAAGTAAATTAAATAAACCATCTCGCAGTAACATCATGATTCTCTAGTCTTGGGTAGTGCCCATAGCATCTGTACCATGGTCTTCCACTGTCTTGGGTTAGAGTTCTCTTGCTTGAGGGTACACTCAGGCACACTTTTCTATCTGATTTCTCTACCTCTTGTTTTGTTAAAGATTTTATAGTTTATATAAGAAATATTTATTTTAATGTTACTCTTCTTAAATATTTTATTTTTCCTTCTTTCCTTTCCTCACTAGGCTATTTTCCCTGTTGGTGCCCCTGGGCTTATAGCATTCTGCTTTTCCAACTAGGGTTGTAGCTGAGTAAGTAATAATAGTAATAATAATAATAATAATAATGATAATAATAATAATAATAATGATAATAGTTGTAGCTACACTTTGCAGATTTCAAGTTTTTTGGACCACCAATGAAAGACGATAAATCAGGGCAATTTGGACTTTTCTATCGTTCTAGATTTGTGAACGCTGTTGAACAACGGAGGCAAGGTCTTACCATACTGTTATTCAAATAAGTTTCACTTTCTAACTACATTGGGTGTGGTTCTATTGCTTTGCTTGATTCTCCGCCAACAATTTTGGGAGGAGGTTATATTTTCGCCCGATATTTGTCCGTTTGTCTACTTGTTTGTTTGTGAACAACTTCGTGGCCACACTTTTCCTCATTGAGTAGTGAAACTTTCGGGGATTAATTGTTATGTTGAGACGTGGAAGTGATTAAATTTTGAAAGCCCTTGGTCAAAGGTCAAGGTGAAGGTCGAGCAAAAGGTCGACCGAATTAACCCTAGCCTCAAGAAATAAGCTGCCGTGGTGGAGGTGTGCACTCTTGAGTTTTTTTTCTAGTCTGGGCTGTTTTCTTGCTTTTTCGTGTGTGTGTTTTTTTTTACAGTGTTCTTGCTACGTTCATTATCATTGGGGTAGTAATTTTTTTTTTCATGCACCAAATTGTAATAGACAATTGATTAAACCGTTTTCCCCGTAACTCGTATTCATCAATTTGCGTTTGTTAGTAATGTTGGTTGCATATCAATTCAAACCTTTCCAAAAACACTAAGATCATATCAGTGTTCCAAGTTTCATAAGATCTAAAAATATGTAGATTTCAGGTTGGCCTGTTGACTACGCATCTGATTTTCATGATAATTATCTAGTTTTATATTTCAATAAAAATTAATGCCAGGTGAAACTTTAATGTTATGATTTTGAACAGTCATTGTGCTACTTATCCTAAACTCTTAAAGTATGCAGGTAGATTGTTGGTCATTAGGTTATCATTATTTTTCTTAAAATTTTACTATTATTATTATTATAATAATAATAATAATAATAATAATAATAATAATAATAATAATAATATTTATGATTATTTCAAATATCATCATCATCATCATCATCATTATTATTATTATTATTATTATTATTATTATTATTATTTGCTGTAATCGTTGGTAGAGTATGACAAGGACATACGGAGCAGGTAAAGAAGAGAAAAAAATAACCATGTGATAAGCACGTGGTTCACCATCATAAACCAATAAACCTCCCAACACAACATAAATTGTCTAGTTTTTATTTGTATTTTTTTTTCGAGACATCAAATTAAAATCGTTTTCATATGGTTAAAGTCTATATAATCGTTTTAAAGTGTATTTAGAATGTAAATGATTATGTCTTTGACCATTTTATAAACACGTTTAAAAAGTTTTTTGGGGTGACTTAACAACTTGAAATACAGTTGCACAGACTCAGGAAGTTGTAGTTTCTTATTGAAAGTAATGAATATGTTAAAAATTAATTGTTGAATTTAGTAAAGTTCTTTAGGTCAATAATAAATTGTAGGGTGCAGCTATGGCTGTGACACTTGTCAAGGCAGGAAATGCTCTGTAGAAACAAAATGAAAGAGAGGATAGTTGTATTGAAAGAATTAGAAGTAGGCTAGTTAAAGGGGCAGTGCAATAAGGAATTTTTTGAATGGACAAGAGGAAGGCCTAAAATTTCGTGGATAATTGACGTGGTACTATGAGAAGGGAAGTAAGGCAGTGCCACCTTGGTGAAATTCATTGCTGTGGGAAGTAGACAAGTTTCTATCCTTTGCAGGCTTCTGGATAGATAGATTAAGCAGACGATGAAGTTCTTTGCTATCATTTAGAAATTAAAGTATTAATCTGAAACAAATTGATGTTTTGTTTACATGTTGTAACTTACGGGGAAAACACCTGTTTAAGAAAAATCTGGAGAGCCTTTTTTTTTTTTCTTTTTACGTTACAATAATTTTACAGCATTTATTGATAACTTTGCATTTTATTTTCATTTTATATTGTGGGCAAAGAGTCTTGCCATTGGAATGAGAACTGCCAATGACACGATAAAGGTGAATGAAAAGCGAAAAATAAATTCAAGCTTATTTCAAAACTGCACCCAGAATCTCTGAACCTTTTTTACTTTCATAAATCACAACGTTGTTAGCTATGACAGTTTTTATGTTGCAATGTCGGGTACATTGTTGCCTCATAATAGCATTCAACTAATAATGGTTCATTGAGAAAAAAATGTTAACACAAAACGGTATGTGTTTTGCTTTATTGCAGCGAACAGTTTTCAGCTGACGACAATATGGAAATGAACGACCTTGCCCATTTCCTTTTGTAATTTATTCATTGTCCGATGATGGCCATGATAGACCTGTGAAACCGTGGACCGGACTACTGATATAGTAGGTACTAGGAGAGAGAGAGGAGAGAGGAGCGAGAGAGAGAGAGAGAGAGGAGAGAGAGAGAGAATTAACAAGTTGTTACAAGGAATTTGGATGTCCCAGTGACTTTTTAAATCAGCAACAGAGACACCATTAAATGCTCTTGGGGGGGAGGAGAGAGAGAGAGAGAGAGAGAGAGAGAGAGAGAGAGCTATGATGTAGCAATTGAAATTGGGCGTGGAGAGGTGGGGGGGAGAGGGATTTAAGAGGAAGGGGTTTAAGAGTGAGGAAGTGGAGGGTTTACTTCCCGTTCAGTCGTCCTGTCAAGGCAATTTAATATCCTTCCAGGTCGTCTAATGTAAATAAAATAGGCCTTTAAAACTTCTATTTAAAAATATTTACTACTAGATATATTTTTTATTTAAATACATATTTAGATACATAGTAAAAAATGCAAATGTAAATACATTATATATGTAAAATTAAAGAAAAATATGTAAACATACTATGATGTATATGTTATAGATTGTAAGATTCTAAATGTGTATTTCATAATACAAAATTTTTATAACAGAAGCACGCTTTATTCCCTCGATTTTTTCTTATCAACTCCCAAGTTCGAAGGGAAGAATTGTTTATAGTTATCTTTCACGCGTAAATAAAGGCTATGTATTGTACACTTACGAATTGCAAATGCAAAATTATGGTGTAAGTCACAACAGTGTACAGTAGATCAAATGATTTTAGATCTATTTTTGTGTCGTGCCATATTGATCGGATACGTAATTTTTACATTTGAGTTTTTGAAATTTTGCATAAATTGTATTGTATATCTACATCTTTTCTATAGGTTATATTTTAATGCATGATAACCGAGTAAAAAGACTAAAATACTGGGAAAAAGTTTTTTTTAAAAGACCTTATGAGGGTTTTGAAGGGCAGACCATCTACAAAAAAAAAAAAAAAAATCTGATCTCCACTGAATGAGGATGCTGTCTCGGTTTCCACTATGAGGGGGAAAAAAAGTTGGAGAGAAAGTGCTTATCTGCCCCACTCCAGCCCCCACCCACCACCCACGCCCACTCACCGCCCACCCTCACTACCCTCTCACTGATGTGGTGGATTATGGGAAGTGGTGGGGGATATTAAGAGAGAGGGGTGCTAGACAATCGATAGGTGGAGTGGGGTCGCTCTATCAAGATCATCACATGGGTTTTAATGTTGTTTTGGGCGGTGTGAGGTTAAACTACAGGAAGTATCCTCGGATACTTCCACTCTCCAGGACTCTCCCTCTTGTTAGACTTCTTGTTCCTGTCTCAATTATTGGGCTAATTATAAATATGATACAAATGGTTTCTTACATTATAATTTGAGGTCCTCTTTTTTTTTTTTTTTTTTTTTTTTTCAAATTTACCAACTTTACTGATTCGAAAGGTTTTTTTAGTTTATGGAGATTTTCCTAATTCTACTTCGTATTGATGACAGAATATTATTATATTATTCGACAGTGAGAATATCAAGTGTTGTAGACATTGACCAATAAGCTATAAAGAGTGCAAGTAAGAAAATAAAGATATCCTCAAAAAGATAAAAAAAACATTAAACTAAATTGGAAACGCGAATTAGTATCCAAAGACTTAATTAAGACTTGGTAATTTCACAATGTATTCAAAAAGATTTTAACCTTGATTAATTCACATGTTGATGTCTTGCTAAAGTAAAAGTTCGCAATACCGTGCATGTGTGTGTTAGAGAGAGAGAGAGAGAGAGAGAGAGAGAGAGAGAGAGAGAATTCTGTAGGATGTATGCGAGACGAACAAAATGTGCCCAGAGCGATGCCCGAGCAGCAGGAAACCGCTGGTTTAGCGAGACTATGGATGGCATTACTTAATGTTCCTACCAACAACAGTGCCACGATGATAATGAAGATATTATCAGGCCCTCCAGTTCAAACCTTCGAGCCTTTTTGGGTTTCATGAAAGGAATGGATTTGACGAGGACTTGACATCCTGTGTCAATAAGGATATGTGTCATTATCGGGTAATGCATTGGGCTGCTGTGTACGGGGTTGTTGTCCTGCTGTGTGAGGTGTGTTGGCGGGGGGGGGGGGGGGGGTCGAATTCTTATCATTATTTGTTATGGAAAAGACCCAAGATCTGTGCCCTGTCCTTCATAGCTTTTGTTTTCGTTAACTTCATATCTCCACATTTCTTTTTAAACATTTTTAAAACTGCTTCCTTAACTTCCTATTCCCCTCCTTATATAAGGAATCATCTCTCTCCCTCTCTCTCTCTCTCTCTCTCTCCTCTCTCTCTCTCTCTCTCATATCCACAGACGGTATAAAGGTTTTTTATTCTCTTTATATGAAAGGATTATTAATTTTGTATTGATGAGTATTATTCGATGTGTTATGTAATGTGATTATTAAGCATTTGCCTTTTCATAAAATCTTTGAATCTTGTGTGGATATAAGGTCAATATACTTCTCATGGGAATTTTCTTAAATGAGATATGTCATGAATGTAATTAACCGAATATTACTTGGATTGAAATATGTTGACTATCAATTTTAACTTGAAACATCGAACAGAGGCAATCTCTCTCTCTCTCTCTCTCTCTCTCTCTCTCCCCTTATCTTTGTCTTAGTTATGACGAAACAAGGATAATTTGATATAAATAGATAAATATGAGGTTTAGAATGAGAAACATAGTTTTTTGGGGGGTATGCCTAATTAGATATACCCACAAAGATAGAGTCGAATTTCTATTGTAAAATTTCTCTTTTTATACAAATTTTATGAAGATTTATACTTATTGTTTCAGTTACTAAGATAAAAGAAACGTTAGCGTGGGTTCCTTTTACCTTCAATTTAATTCCCTCTCGATTTCCTTTTGATTCACTTGAAAGTAACAATGCCTTTCACTGAACAGAGCTCGGTTCATGTATCACGTCAGTTGGTAAACAACTGCCAGGTAAATTTTGGATATTTGGAGCAAGAGTTACAATCTATTTTTCCTTTTGAACCTGTAGAAGGATGCTTTATGGTTAGCCAGATTGAAGTGTTAATTTACCTGTGCATACATCTATCTATCAGTCTATCCGTCCATCCAAATATATATGTATATATATACATACATATATATATATATATATATATATATACATACATATATATATATGTATATATAATCATCATCATTATCATCTCCTCCTATGTCTATTGACTCAAAGGGCCTCAGTTGGATTTCGCTTTTTCTCTATCTTGAGCTTTTAAAATCAATACTTCTTCAATCGTCCTCTCCTACTTCACGCTTCATAGTCCTCAGCCATATAGGTCTGGGACTTCCAACTCCTCAGTGCCTTGGGGAGCCCAGTTGAAAAACGTACACACATATACTCACACACACACACACATATATATATATATAATATTATATATATATATATATATATGTGTGAGAGAGAGAGAGAGATGAGAGTGAGAGGAGAGAGAGAGAGAAGAGTTCGCACGATTAAAAGCTTTCAAGGGGGAAAGAAAATATCGTGCATGTGCTCACGCGTGCTACAGCCATGCGATGAATGGTGAGAATTTTATGTGAGCATGACTACTGCCACATGATTATGTTCATCATTATCATCAGCGGCCTTTTTATGGCGGTTAAGGGCGTAAGTGTGTCAGGGTGAGCCGCTATTACTTGCAGCCTGTTAGTGACTCACTATTTATGCTGAGATAATAAATGGGTGATCGATTCCTGTCCATCTTTATAGGAGAGGATTTCCTTGCGAGTGTTTTTCCCTATTTGGTTTTATAAATATGGAAAATTTGTCAGTTGCATGAAGTTACATTATGCGTTGTGTTGAACAGGCTGACATGCGCCTCTTTTTTATAGTTTATATATAAAGATCTACTTTAATGTTATTTATTCTTAATTTTTTCGTATTAATTGTTCATTACTTCTCTTATAGTTATTTATTTTCTTATTTCCTTCTTCCGTGGGCTATTTTTTCCTGTTGGAGCCATGGGCTCATAGTATCCTGCTTTTCCAAGTAGGATTGTAGCTTAGCTAGTAATAATGATAATGATATGTCGCATTGCACTGTGATTTATTAAGGATGACCATTGATAGAATGACAGCTGTCTAACAATCTTCAGCTTCCCTCCTCGCCAAGGGTCTTGTTGTGTTTGATTTGAATCACGGCTTAATTGTTAGTTATTCACAGTTATTCCCTGTCTTTTTTTTTTTTATCTAATTTCTGATGTCTATTGTATTGTTGTTGTATTAAAGGGTGCTTATCAATCATTTTATTTGGTAAGTGGTTTTAGTTAATTTAGTTTTGGAAAAGCAGTTTTTATCAGCATGTTTCGTAGGACGTTCACCTTCTCGGCAACCGGTTCTTTTTTCTTTTGAAAGTTCTAGATATCTGTTTGTGTCCCACTCTTTCAGTATTTGTTGCCAAAGTTTTCTATTTCATTAAAAATCCTCTCACTGGTACCTGTTTTCTATTTGTTATTGGAGTTTCAGAGCAGACTGAAGACTTCATATACTTCGTTTTGATGCCTATAAATTTGTAGTAGTACAGAATTCATGCTGAAATTTTATAATGCAGTTGTGTATGATAATGAAATGGAATACTTTCAAGGTTTTTTTATCACATGCAATTTAAAAAGCAAGCGGAAAATTTTAGCTAAATTTTTCAT
This sequence comes from Palaemon carinicauda, assembly GCF_036898095.1. Taxonomy (NCBI): domain Eukaryota; kingdom Metazoa; phylum Arthropoda; class Malacostraca; order Decapoda; family Palaemonidae; genus Palaemon; species Palaemon carinicauda. The sequence goes on from NC_090765.1 coordinate 35,911,992, forward strand.
CTTAGAACTAATACAACTAGCCTACGTTCGATTCAGGTGCGTTCCTAAAAGTCTATGCAAAACTTTTTCAGCTTCTGATGGCATCACCATATTCATAAGTATTCATAATTCCAATAGATTTTAATTACCGTTTTCTTCGCTCAACACATCCACGACCAGTAAAAATAGAAAGGTGCTAAGTGTTGGTCTTTGATGTAAATCAAATCTTAACTTCAAGTATTTCTGTCCTTCCACACCCTGTACTACTGGTGTCTATGTTCTATAAATGATTTTATCCTACTTAACCCTGCATTGTTGTTCACTATTTAGGTCCGTAGTGTAGACTTTACAGGGAAATGGCTTAAATGTTTACCCCAAATTTGATCAGTTCCAGGATTAGTGATGCAAGGTATGTGAACATTACGCCAGCATTCACAATTTACATACCTTCACTTTTTTATTTATGTATATCAGTAGAAGGCTTATTTAACAATCATACATATAAAGAAATTTATAGAAAGAAGAAATTTTCCAAATATTCTTAAAAATGACATGCGTCCAACGCAGTCAGTGGAATGTCAGATATGAATGTATATTGACCTGTCAATCAATGGAATGTTTTAGGTTTAATGGAAAGATCCCAAACAGTTAGTATTTCCTGAAGGTTGTTGGGGGATATCCTTTGTATTCTTTGGTGACCAGCCGAGTTTTAGCGACCGCTGCGTTAGAAAAATGTGTAGCTTTAAGTTACGCCAAGACTTATCTTGCTGTATTTATAGTGTAGCTTGTATCCTACCCATACTTCTTGTTCGTACAAAGTGTAGCTTGTATCCTACCCAAGTTTCTTTTTCTTATCAAGATGACAAACCTAACACCGACTTAACTTGATAGAATGAGAAACTGTTGCATATTACGAAACATCCGGAGATGAACTAGGTAGAAACAGAAACAGTAACGTGTTATCAGAAACAGTTAAGCGTTATGAAACATCCGGAGATAACCTTAAGCATTGAACATTGAAGATAGCATATTCTTAAGGAAACTGGGATCCCCGCCAACAAGTTCTAAGATCATTCACCACTATTCTCCGAAAGGTAGCAAACTATTTAAATGTTTATTTTTATTACTTCTATTGGGTTTTGCCAGTCACATGAAGCCACAATAAATTGAATATTTTAAGACCTTGTTTACCCATTGGGAAACTTCCTCCGGTTAATGCATTCACATGGTTCTGATAGAGGTCTTTATATTTATTTATTTGTTTGCGTATGTATTTATTTTCTAGGGCGTTTCTTAGTTGTTAGCCATATTAGAACTAATAGTTTCTAGCATTAGGTAATAATTCGTGTCGCACCAACATTATACAGGTGCTTACGATCATTGCAGCTATTAATTCACGCCCAACTATAGAGGCTTCATTACTTGAGCTGTAGTAATGTTTAAGAATTCAAGCAATAATAAAACTAAAAATCGGAATAGTTATTAGTGTTCATGTGTTATTAGGTAATATGCATTTCTAATTGCAGTAATAAAATGGAAGCTAAGATAAAACGCATAAAAAAAAAAAGTATTAAATGAATTCTCCAATATGTAATATCACTTTACATCACTAGGGTTGTGGTGACCGATGTGGGTAACGTCCCTGACTGGTGGACTCAAGACTGGGGTTTGAGCCCCGCTCAAACTCGTTAGTTCCTTTGGTCGCTGTAACCTCACCATCCTTGTGAGCTAACGATGGGGTATTTGGGGGAGGACTATAGGTCTGTCTGCTGAGTCATCAGCAGCCATTGCCTGGCCCTCTCCGGTCCTAGCTTGGGTGGAGAGGGGGCTTGGGCGGTGATCATATGTATATATGGTCAGCTCTCTAGGGCATTGTCCTACTCGATAGGGCAATATCACTGTCCCTTGTCCTCTGCCATTCATGAGCGGCCCGTAAACCTTTAAACCCCGGTGAGGAGCAACATCACGGGAAGACGCATCCGGTGATCGGAAGTGCAACGATTACGTTGGTCCCCTGCAAGACTAATTTCATATTAATAGGACGGGGCTACTGTTAGAGGAAATGGACCTTGAACAAAAGAAACAACGTCAGAGAAACACATCATACATATAAACCTTATTAGGGCAATGGAGGCAGATGCTAATTTGTTTTACGGTTGTTTTATTTATTTTATTTCTATTCTTTTTTTTAAGTTACTTCAAGGCTCTTAGAATGTAGAATCCTGTTATTGCAAAATTAGACAATGGTGATATTTTTGCTGTAGCAAAAAAATATGTAAACTAAGAATATATCTATTTCCAAAAACTTTATACTGGTTCTATTTTTGTTGTGGCAAGATATAGAAAAATTTAAGAATATATAACACACTCAATGTTTATTTCCAAGTTTTTACACTGGTTCTATTTTGCTGTAGTAAGATATATAAAAAAATTAAGAATATATAACACACTCAATATTTGTTTCCAAAATTTTACAACTGGTTCATTTTTGCTGTTGTAAGATATATAAAAAATTAAGAATATATAACACACTCAATATTTATTTCCAAAATTTTACACTGGTTCCATTTTTGCTTGTTGCAGGAAATATGAAAATTTAAGAATATATATCAACCTATATATTTATTTCCATCGTAGCTTTTAACCATTTGCGTCATTTTAGGTATTATAATTTGAACAATTGATTTTACTCCTATTGAATTATCATTGTGTAGCTAAACAATGAAAAATACCAGTACTGAAAATGAGAAAACTCTAATCGAGAAAATGACCTCATCTAGTAGAAGAAAGCTATGGGAATTTTTAGTCGCTTCAGTGTCAAGGTTATTACGTGGGCTTTCATCATGTTTTAGGATTTTGCGAATTAAGCTGGTTTACGTAAGCAATGGACTTATTCGTTGTATATTGTCATGTAATCATATGTCATTACTGCATGTATATTTTATAGACGTATATTTACGTAACTGATTTATACTATTTTATGTATTATAATATATATATATATATATATATATATATATATATATATATATAAATATAATATATATATAAATACATATATATATACATATATATATACTATATATATATATATATATATATATATATATATATATATATGTATGTATGTGTATATATATGTATATGTATGTGTGTATATATACATATACATATATGCATTATATCTATCTATCTATCTATCTATCTATATATATATATATATATATATATATATATATATATATATATATATTTCTATTTACATATATTTTGCTCTTCATTGTATTAATTTTGCTTTTATTTTGATTTTGAAATGTTTTTTTTTTTACTTACGTGTCTACCTAAATTAGCACACACCACTAATATCATATACTTTCTTTTTTACATCCATTAACCTTTCGAAAGTTGAACGTGAAATAAGCACGATAGTTCTTCTCATGTAAGTAAGGAAAGTGTAAATTAGTTTAATTAGAAAGAATGAAAGAAAATCTCCGTTTATCGACACGAGTCAACATCCTGATTGCGCTGGCCTGAATTTTGATGAATTATTATGGGGAGAGAGTTCGAATGTTTGATTTAACTTTTCGTATTCAAGTTTATTTTTACTTTGGAATAAAAAAAGAATTCTATAGTTTATTATTAAAGATCTATTTTAATGTTAATGTTCTTAGGATATTTCATTTTGATTGTTCATTACTTCTCTTGTAGTTTATTTATTACCTTGTTTCCTTTCCTCAGTGGGATATTTTTCCCTGTTGGAACCGTTGGGGGTGTAGCATCCTGCTTTGACAACTAGGGTTGTAGCTTAGCTTGTAATAATAATAATAATAATAATAATAATAATAATATTAGTTTAGATATGGTTGTAGAGTCAGATGATACTTTGTTGGTTTTGAGCTCCTCTTGGAGCCGAAGATAATGGTTAAAAACTATTGGAAAAAATATCTGTTTTTGCACGGATGCTTTAATGTTCTTTAATGTTAATGCTTGACCTTGATTGATGGCAAATGAACACGTCCTCTTGCTTCGTTGCGTTTACGAGTTATAAAAGCGAAAGTTTTTGCGAGTGGGTTTCTGTGCACGCTTGCTTGATTTCTCTCTCTCTCTCTCTCTCTCTCTCTCTCTCTCTCTCTCTCTCTCTCTCTCTCCTCTCTCTCTCTCTCTCAGGTTGCTTTTCTTCTTCGGCGAAAGTCAACAGAAGG
>NC_090765.1:35921672-35924172 GCF_036898095.1 Palaemon carinicauda
GTAAAGGATGGTCAGAGTTGTGAAAAATCTTATGCAACATACATAATGAACTAAATGAACGACGGTGCCAGAGATTAATATCTAGATCAGGAATAAGAAATTTAATAGACCGTAAGTTTCTGTCCAACAAATTAAGATGAGAATCACCAGCTGAAGACCAGACAGGAGAACAATACTCAAAACAAGGTAGAATGAAAGAATTAAAACACTTCTTCAGAATAGATTGATCACCGAAAATCTTGAAAGACTTTCTCAATAAGCCTATTTTTTGTGAAATTGAAGAAAATGTAGAATGTTGTTTCTTTTGCTTTTATTAATTTTGATGGTGTTTTCTAACTTAAGGTAGAACCCTTATATATATTTTGGTCCCGTATTTCAATTTGTCAGTTCTCTCAATTACCTGTTTATTAGATTGTATATATTTAATCTTGTATTATGCTCTAAATAATTTTATTTTTCTTTAGTTTTTCTTTTTTTTATCAAGTGTTTCATTCTCAGTGATGGGAATACAAGAACCTGTCCTTGCCCCTCAAAAAGGACACCCAAGAGGTGTTGAGAATTTATTTTCCTTTAGCATCTAATAAGCATTGTGGGGGTTTGCTCGTTTTCTGAAGTACCCCCTACCGTTCGCCAACACACACCTCTTGCCCCAAGACAAAGGCCGACGATGGGATCAGCGTGTGGCTTCACTTTGGAAACAACAGGCACACACCAGGGTGACAATGAGGGACCCCTCTTGAAAAGGGGCATTTGGGCGGAAGGACCTCCATATCTTAGATCAGTTTTCGGCAGGAGTGGACCGAGTTTCAATGGAAACGACTTTGACAATTGTCAGCGCTCAATTTCGCGTGTGTGTGACTATTCTTTTTGAGGTCTTATTTTATCCCCAACAACTCGTTTAGGTAACCGCTTCTCACAACAAACCTGTCCTCTTTTTCTTGGTGGAGTAGGAAAAGGGTCTTCCGCCCTCCCCTAACAACACCTTAGCAAGGCCATTGTGTAGCAATGGGAATTTGTGAGCTACGGTGAATCGGCGGTGAGGGGACAGTACCACTTCGCGGACGTTAAATCACAGGCACCACAAAAGTGACGACGGAAGTCAAGAGGTTCGTCTGGGGATGCACAGCGGGGAATCCTGTGTGTATTAGAGCGTCAGTTGTCCTGCATCGTGTCATTGGGCGACGATGAAAAAAGGGCGTAGGGCTGATGATTCTATTTTCAAGCAGTTGCTCCCTTTTAAGGTTTAAAGGTTTAAAGGCCGCTCTTTAATGGCAGAAGCAAGGGACAGTGACATTGTCTTATCAAGCAGGACAATGCCTTAGAGACTAACCATATTACATATGATTAGCGCCCAAGCTAGGACCAAGGAGGGCCAGGCAATGGCTGCTGATAACTCAGCAGATAGACCTATATGCTCCCCCAAACCCACCCCCCATCCTTATCTCACAAGGACGTTGAGGTTGCAGCTACCAAATGAACTAACGAGTTTGAGTGAGACTCGAACCCCAGTCTGGCAATCATCAGGCAAGGACGCTAACACCGAGCCACCTCAACCCCGAATTTCTTCCTTTGCTTCTTAACAGGATAGAATGTACAGGGATTATGCCTCTTGCTTTAGTTTCCCTTTTGATGATAAAGTAATTGTGACATATTCTGAAAACCTCAGGACTTAGCATTACGAGGAATGTCGTAGCATCTGAGATTTAATGTGAAGTAATTTATTTCTTATTACCTCTTAATGCCGTATTTTTATTAGAAATATTTTCTAATAATATAAACATGATGTAGAAATATGTTTGAGTAATATAAAAATTATTCATTGCTCTTTTTTATTCATTGTGATAAGATTTTCCTGGCCATATAGTTGAATTGGTTGAATCTGAAGTTGAGATTGATGCTATATATATATATATATATATATATATATATATATATATATATATATATATATATATTATATATATATATATATATATATTTTTTTTTTTTTTTTTTTTTTTTTTTTTTTTTTTTTTTGAGTAGGTTGACATGACTCGTTTCATGTTGTCTATTTTGATCTTATTCATTTATTTAGTTATTATCCTACTTCTTTTTCTTTGTATTCTTTACAAATGGACCACCATAATGTAATATGTAATTGTAAAGTTTCTCGTAATAGCCATAAACAAGGAATGTATAACCAATACTTAGTTTATGAACGTAAGGAATTTTCTATCTTATTTTTCTTCCTCTTTTATTTTTTAAGTTTTTATAGTTTATATGTGAAGGATCTAATTTAATGTTGTTACTGTTCTTGAAATATTTTATTTTGATTGTTTATTCTTCTCTTGTAATTTATTTATTTCGTTGTTTCATTTCTCACTGGGTTATTTTTCCCTTTTGGAGCTCTTGGGCTTATGGCATCTTGCTTTTTCAACTAGGGCTATAGCCTAGCTTGTAATAATAATAATAATAATAATAATAATAATAATAATAATAATAATAATAATAATAATAACAA
>NC_090765.1:35929172-35941672 GCF_036898095.1 Palaemon carinicauda
ATCAAGATGTATATATATATATATATATATATATATATGTATATATATATATATGTATATATATATATATATCTATATGTATATATATATATATCTATATGTGTATATATATATATATATATATATATATATATATATATATATATACACACATGTAAATGTAAATATGTATATGAATATATGATATACATATTCATATATATCTTTATTAACGCTCTATAAAATATTCAGTTGATGTGAGGCAGTAGCTACTCTATTTTATAATAGTTTGAAAACTAGAAAAACACGACTTTTCGGGTATTATTTTGGAGACATTCTTTCGTGTGTGCAATCAATATTGAGAAAATATAATGCGTATTCTAAAGACAAAAATATTTAATAATATGATTCACCTGGAAATGTAAATCGGTTGCAAGAATATGGTTCCTAGTTTTATAAGGTTTCATGAAACTATTTTTATTATTTTTGTTTATATTACAAGACTGTGTTTTGGAATTAATTTTTTTAAATGTTGTGTTGTATTAGCGTGTTTCTTGGGTATACTGCCAGAACGAGTGTAAAATAGATGTTGAAGATAACTAAGGATAAACATGACACTTTTTCAGTCTCCGTAAAGCTGTGAGAGCTCTCTTGCATTGGAAATATGGTTATTGCAGGATAAAACAATTTTTTTTTCCGCACTCTATAACAGATTCTTATCTTACCATAAATAGCAACATAATGTATCGTTGTCTCCCGAAATTTGAAGTTTAGCTAGAGGTTTATCTGTATATTCGTATTACTGTATTTTTGGCATTGATGATAACAGTTGTGTGTTTCAGAAAATGTAGATAAAAGTAGGCTCCTTTTGGGCGGAATATTAATGGAGATTTTCAAGTGTTTTCACTTTTTTGGCGGAAATAATCTCGTACTTTTGTGTTAATTTTATGGCTGTTTCACTGGGGAGGAAATGAAATAATGTTTTCACTTCCTGTATGTATGTGCGTGCACTTGGGTTCTTTATGGTCAAAGTTTTTTACTGGTAAGTGACTAATGAGCAACAAGATGCTATAAATGTAAAAATTTGCATCAGATTTGTTATTTATTGTTGTTATAACAATAAGCAAAGACTTTTCAGGCAACCGTAACCTCCCCTTCCCACGCTCATACAACTTAACTTCCTACCTTTTACTAAACTTTCCTGAAATCCAAGAAATTTTAGATATTAAACAAAAGTTATGATTATATGCAAGTATAACGCTAACCTGTTTATTTAAAATGCCGAAGGTGTTCAGCCTCAGACATAACGATCTTTTTACAGTCAACAAAGACGGAGAGAGAGATTATGAAGCTTATATATACATATAACTATAAGACTGATGAAATAGTGTCTGTAGCAATAATTTTTTCCTTTTTTTTAAAAAAAAGGAATCGTTGCTCTCTAGTAGTTGATAAGTGTTTACCAACGGGAACCTCTCGTGCGCGGGATCGAGTACTACCACGGAAGGTAAATATTTCTTTTGTTACTCCTTCGTATATAACCTGTATTGATATAGTCGATTCTAAAAGAGTGCGAGTAAGTAGGTATAGTCGAAAGTTCGCTGTGGCTTTAAAAAACACCAACACGGTATGTATATATCTTTGTGTATATATGTCAATTCATGGCTGGGTTTTGGCCAGTTTTCATCACCGCGATGGCCTGGGTAGGTTGGCGATGGGATATTTTCGTCTGATATCTCACAGCAAACCAATCGAGTATGGGTGGCCCTGACTAGTACAGCTTTCCTGATCATTGCGATACACAAACTCTTTCAACGTGTATATGTATATATATACATTCATATATATATATATATATATATATATATATATATATATATATATATATATATATATATATATATATATATATATATATCATCGTCAGTCGTTACTAGTCCACTGCAGAACAAAGGCCTGAGACATGTCCTTCCAATTGCGTCTATTTTAGGTCTTACTATGCCAATCTACACCTGCAAACTTTCTTAGTTCGTCAATCCATCGTCTTCTCTTCCCTATTTTTTATTGCAATGTCTATGAATCCATTTTGATATATATATATATATATGTATATATATATATATATATATATATATATAGTGAGAGAGAGAGAGAGAGAGAGAGAGAGAGAGAGAGAGAGAGAGAGAGAGAGAGAGAGAGAGAGAGAGAGAGAGAGAGAGAGAGAGTGTGTGTGTTTTTCATTCTTTCCACATCGATTTTTTGTATATCATTATTTCACGAATGTCGTCTTTTTATTATTTTAGCTTGATTCTGAGAATATAGGTTTTTCGTGACTAGTAACAACAATAACAGTATATACGTGTCAGGATGCCTCAACTCTACGCTGATCAACAGATCAGTGATGCTTAACGTTACAGTTGTTAATCTTTGCATTGAAACTAACCAGTAAATATTGATATCGACAATATTAGCTGTAGGTTCGTCGGGTATTTAAAGCAGATGTTAATCTGTAGGTGGGCCAAGATGATGTGATTAACGGAATGTGGTCAGTGGAAATTAGCGAGGATGACGCAGCACTTACGCGTTCATTGAGATGACATCCACAACGAAAAACGGATATTTAGTATGGAGAATGAGAGGCCGGCCAGTGGGCAGTGTTCTCCTCTGTTGACTTCCTAACTAGTTCGGATTAGTCACCGCTAGGGAAGCAATTGATTCGTTTATGTAATCAACACCTGAGCGACTCTTATCATCATCATTATTATTATTATTATTATTATTATTATTATTACTTGCTAAGCTACAACCCTAGTTGGAATAGCAGGATGCCATAAGCCCAGGGGTCCCAACAGGGAAAATAACCCAGTAAGGAAAGGAAACAAGGAAAAATAAAATATTAAAAAAAAAACAGTAACAATTATTAGAATAAGTATTTCCTATATAAACTATAAAAAACTTTTAATAAAACAAGAGGAAGATATATAAGATAGAATAGGGCACCTGAGAGCACCCTCAAGCAAGAGAACGCTAACCCAAGACAATGGAAGACCATGATATTGAATTGGTTATTGTTGTTTTGTTTGTTTTAATATGTTTATATTAAAACCGTAAAGGAATTTCCTTTTTTCATCATTGGGGTCTCAACTAGAAGAGTCTTGCTTGAATAACGAAGGCGAAAGCTAGTGAACGGGACACGGGCTGACCTGCAAGTTGGATATTGCATGTGGGCGTCTAGTCGGGGGTGGACGAGTCCAGTGCAACATACAATTCTCTCTTCGCTGTTGTTGTATGTGCACATTGTTACCTGTAATATGGAGTCGCGTTCTATCGTATTCTTTTTAAACTCTTAAAGGTTGCACAAGAGATTTTGAAGATAGACTGTAATAAGTCTGTTGATAATTGGAAGTTGCTGGACTTTTTAATATTTATTCTTTTTCCTCATTCGTGACACCCTTTCTCTCTCCTTATAAATATCTCTTGGAAAATATATGGAATTTCATCTATTAATCATAAATAGGTTTTACTTATTTTTATTGGTTTCCATGGGAAACCAGTAAATATAATTATATTCTTTTATCGCTTGACTTTTTTAATGACCATTAGTAATGTATGATGATACTGATTATTACGTTTGTTTTTATAACTTCTTATTATGATTACTTATTACAAGTAGAAAATCCTTCAATAAAGGTTGTCTATTGTACGCACGACAAGCTTCCATAAAATCGAATTATTTTAAGGGAAAAGGATTAGGCATAAATAAATGTATATGAAAATTCTGTAAGTTAATAGCAGATACCAGTAATTAAAATTGACCGTATGTTATAAAATTGACCGTATGTTATAAAATTGACCGTATGTTATCAATAACTGAGAAAAATAAATAAGAAAATTAAGTGAAATGAATAGATAGTCTGTGGTTGTGTGCTGTCAGCAAGGAAACGCAATTCTATGATTTTGAAAGGCCATAATATAGGTTGAAAGAGCATTGGTTAAATTACCGCTACCTGGTGATTGCCAGACTGGGGTTCGAGACCCGCTCAAACTCGTTAGTTCCTTTGGTCGCGGCAACCTCCGTATCCTTGTGAGCTAAGGATGGGGTGTTTGGGGTAGCCTATAGGTCTATCTGCTGAGTCATCAGCAGTCATTGCTTGGATACCTTGGTCCTAGCGTAGGTGGAGAGGGGGCTGGGGCGCTGATCATATGTATAGTATATACGGTCATTCTCTACGGCATTGTCCTGCTTGATATGGCAATATCACTGTCCCTTACCTCTGTAATTCATGAGCGGCCTTTAAACCTTTAAAATCCGCCTAAGGCAACTCATTGTGACACATGATTGAGAGAAGAGAGGAGGGACTGTTGTGTGCCTCTGACTGGAGGTATCCTGTTTTAATAGGAGATAAAATTGTCTTCGTTGAGAATATTACTGTAATTTTTGGTGTTACAAGTACGGTATAATAATGATCGCTCTGCCGGTTGTGTTTTTATCATCTGATTTAGCGTGCATATTAATATTCCCCGCTGGCAAAGTCAGGGTGCTATAGTTTTTGCTTTCGTATGTTGTCACAACATACCTTATTATCGCAATTCCTCATACACGTCGCTGGATATTGCAGTCTCATTCGACAATTTGGGATACAACACTACCTACTATTGCTTATCTTTGAATTAAGGTGAAAGGAATATCCAAGCAAGCACACCAACTGCGATATAATGATTCACTTTTCTTCAATAATTTGGAATCGGACATTTTTTTTTTTATTCCAGAAAACGGAAAAATTGGTCCGGAATTAGTACCTCCTTTATTGCGTAATTTTAGTGCTCCAAAATGGGCCCCTATTCAGACTCGGAAAACGAAAATCATGTCGGAACTCTTGGAATTGTTACGAATAAAAAGAGTGACATGATTTTATTCAGTTTTGATATCATTTTTTAATATCATATTTGTCTTGTACCTTACACAAAAGCGAATATTATGAATAATTTATTTTTGAATGATCTTATTTTAGGCTGTTTTATTTTTTTTTTTTTTATGATGGTTGTAATTTTAGTTGAAAATAGGCCTGGTATTCTACCTTAATTTTATTACCTATTTTCAAACTACTGTCTGTGTAATTATGTATTTATTTATAGATGTTTATAGATTTATATTTATTAGTAAATTCATTTGGTTTTCTTTTCTTGCCTTAGCGTTTTACATCTTTGTGTGTTTTTGTATGCGTGGTTTATTGTGTATGTTTTTATGATAAGGCATATAATGTAGGTTGACTTATTAATCATTTGTACAATTTTAATAGTTATAATTTATCATTTAAGTTCTCCTAGAATTTTATTATTTGGAATATCAAGCACCCTCTATTGCAAGACCTTAAAGAAATATAAATTCTGAATTTGGCATTGTAAATGCAGACATATTTTCATGCCCAACCATAGAAAATATATTCAACTATACTCTATGCTCTACCGATTATAATATCTTTTATTTACTTTCTAAATCAATGTTATCTCTTCTAAAAATCAAGCTAATAGTCCTTTAAGAGTAAAAGAAACCTAATTAGAGAGAGAGAGAGAGAGCGCACAGTCATCAAAATTGAATCCAAACGTACCAGTTAAGTACAAAAAAAATTTGATTTCCATTTACAGTTCACATTAATACAATTTACAAATTGTCCAGCCTCCTTGACTCCTAATAAAACCTCTAATAGAACTCGATGATAGTCATTAGTACCGAGACGTATAATATATGCTCAACCTCCTGTTAAGAAATTAACATGTAATTGGAGTTATATCCCCTGCCTATATCTGATATTATTGCATTCATGAAGTACTATCTTGCTTCTGTTCAACGGTCGTTTGAAGGCGCGTGTGGTCTTTATACTGTAAAAACTTATATTGACACTCAGAACATTATTGAACAAACCTTCACTTACTTCAAATGCCCTTTGAAGGAACAATACTAATGTTTAAATGCTACTCATGAGCGGTGGGGGGGGGGGTCAGTGCGTAGTCATTGCGCTTGTCTTAAAGACCAACCACATACGGTCAGCACCAAGGCCCCTTTTCCACCTATGGTAGGACCAGGTAGGTCCAGTTTAATGGCTACTGATGCCTCGGCATGTAGGGGTATGAATCTATGGCTCTACATCCATTATAGCTCACACTGACGATGAACTATCAGCCTGTAAGTGATACTCAAACTCCAGGCCCACGAATTGCGAGTCAGACTTCTACAAAGCAACCGCAAATAGTGTGTGGCTTCAACTACATGAACTTTTACTATGGTGCTGCTCAGTAGGTGTCTTCATAATGTTTATTTTAACATATTATTTGCGTATCGCTCATTTGTTTTTTATCCTTGTAGGAAGTAACCTGTATGTTGATATATATTTATGCTGAAGCAAGGGAAAAAATTGCAATTTAAACATATGCAAAATATAAAATCGTAAACAATATTTAATCTATTTTTTGTGTTTTTTGTATTGAGTTCAAGTACTTTTGCTGTAGGCCAGTTATACTATTTTGAAGTAAGATTATCAATTGAAATATAGATAATTGATCTTTTGCCTTTCCAACGCTCTTGATGCACTTGAAGGTTTAAAGGCCACTCATGAATGGCAGAGGCAAGGGACAGTGACATAGCCCTATCGAGCAGGCCAATACCCTAGAGCAGTGTTTCCCAACCTTTTTTAAATGATTACCCCAAAATTTTATTTCCAACTAATCAATTACCCCATTGAACATATACCTGGTAACATCGGATGTTTTTTTGCAGCCACCTTATGAACTGTATGGATCATGTAGCCCGCTATTGGCTGCTTATAATTAAGGATTCAAAACAAATTGAAGATTTTGTGTATGAATTATGGCAATAATTATGGGAATGTGAATAACTCAATTTCAGAACATCTTGATTACCGCAAAAATACGGGTCCATTACCCCACTGGGGTAATTTACCCCAGGGTTGGGAAACGCTGCGGCCTAGAGACTGACCATATATACATATGATCAGCGCCCAAGCCCCCTTTCCACTCAAGCTAGGGCCAAGCAATTGCTGCTGACTCAGCAGATAGACCTAGAGGCTCCCCCAAACCCCCCATCCTCAGCTGAAAAGGATGGTGAGGTTGCAGTGACCAAAGAACCTAACGAGGTTGAGCTGGACGCGAACCCCAGTCTGGTGTTCACCAATTAGGGACGTTACCACATCGGTCACCTTGAGGCTATCAACACCTTTAAAGTAGTTTTTGGCTGGAGAAATCTTGCCCAGCACTTCGTTTGAAAGCTTTGCTTCTTTTTACTGCTGTTGGCGTCCACTGTCAAGCTCCGATGCATGACCTAATACGGTCATGACCTCATCCCATCTTGTTTAAAATAATAGCTTTTGCTTAAAGTGGCATTTTTTGTTTACATATTTGCTCTAGAATTGGGTCGTTGAACCTCCTTATATCATTTATATATTTTTCTCGTTATATTTGCCTTACCGTTTTCGTTTTAATGTGTAGCGCTACGTCTTAACTGTTTTCGTTTTAATGTGTAGCGCTACGTCTTAACTGTTTTCGTTTTAATGTGTAGCGCTACGTCTTAACTGTTTTCGTTTTAATGTGTAGCGCTACGTCTTAACTGTTTTCGTTTTAATGTGTAGCGCTACGTCTTAACTGTTTTCGTTTTAATGTGTAGCGCTACGAACAACGATTTGTGAATGATTATGTAAAAGTGTTTTTTCTTTTATTTATAAATATACATTTACTGTTTTTACAATTTATGATATTTTATATAAACCAAGATATGAATTATAAATTCTTTGAAATAAGATTACATACCAATGATTGAATATAGAATTTGTGTTCTACCATTGATACGAATATTAAATATGTGGTTTTAGATAGAAAGTTTTTTTTTTTTTTTTTTTTTTTTTTTTTTTTTTTTTTTTTCTCAATGACATGCTATATTTGTAATAGCAGGAATTTATGTAGTGTTTACCCTGTGGCCGGTTTAACCGAGCTGTGATTATTAATTCTTTTTAACTTTCCTTGACGATATTAGATTAGATTATGTCGATCTCGTCCCTAAAGCAAATGTAGCTTCTCTTTACTCTATACTACAATTATTCTATCTTATTTCACTTCTCTTGTTTTGTTAACGTTTTTATAGTTTACATAGGAGATATTTATTTTGTCGTTGTTACTGTTCTTAAAATATTATTTATTTTTACCTGTTTCCTTTCCTCATTAGGCTATTTTCCGTGTTGGAGCCCCTGGATTTATAGCATCCTGCTTTTCCAATTAGGGCTGTAGCTTAGTAAGCAAGTAATAATGATAATAATGATGATAATAATAATAATAATAATTGATTAGGTAAACATATTAGATTTCAATTGTTTCTAACTTTCTTGAAGCCATGTTTGTACGTAAGTTCTCTTTGGTATAATTTACAATAAAAAGAAAAATGTTTATACTATCACATGAATCCAGTCTGTAAGGGTGTTCCATAAAATTTCTATTTCATCTTAACCAATTAAATTAACCCCATTTGCCCATCGTTTCAAAAGCGAGTGAATCGGATTAAAGCAGAAATATGGTTTTGACGTGATATCTGTATCGTACGATCCCCCCCCCCCAAGTGATGTTGCGTCTGCCTTGCCACATAGGCCACAGGTACACGTGATCTTGCAAGGGCTGCGAGACTAAGCATTTATCATTAAGGGCTACTTCTACACCCCTCCCCCCCCCTCCCCATCCTCCGTGAGTGTGTCTCGGGATTTGTTGTCGCCTCGGTTTTGCCTTTATTGTGGCTGCTCCGAAGATCGTATCAGTGGTCTGTTATGATGAATCCACAGGGACTCTTTTGTTATGGGCTTGATTCTCTCTCTCTCTCTCTCTCTCTCTCTCTCTCTCTCTCTCTCTCTCTCTCTCTCTCTCTGCGTACGTGTCGGTTTGCTCGCAATTCAATTTGTTCCCCCTTGTGTTAAGTGCTTGTTTTCTTTGTCATTTTATTTTTTCTTCGCTTCATTGTTTCTCTTTTTTTGATTTTTTTTTACTGGTTCCTTTGTCTTCTTGAGTTTTTTACCTTGTTGAGCAATAGGTATTATTATTATTATTATTATTATTATTATTATTATTATTATTGTTGTTTGTTTGAACCTAGAAAGCATTGTTTTTACCGAAATACCTTAAACATATTTCATTACCAACCTATGACGAGAAATCTCTAAACGTACTTTACATAAACTGATGGTTGAATATCTTTTCATTTGATTCTAAGGTTTTTTTTTTTATATTATTATTATTATTATTATTATTATTATTATTATTATATCTGCCATTCACTCGTTCCATATAATGTTATATGTGAAATATGCGTAATCATGTCACTTATCCTGTCAGTAAATTTGATGTTATGATTAAAAATATCCTAATTATCGTCGCCAGGTTGCTATTTTATTACCGACTACCGCAAACTTGTTTATCATACTCTATAAGTAAATGTAACTTGTTGACGTTACGATAAAAGATAACGGAGAAGAAACACAAAATTGACATGGGCTCGGCTCCGTGCCAGCCGCCGCCAGGCTTCTCTTGGCCATAAGCCTATTTGATTACGAGATAGGTTGTGATAGGGGATGTCATATTAACATGATGATAAATCGGCTCAGGTTTATCAATCTCGAGAGTCGCTGTGCTTCCGCTTATCGATTTAATTGGCTCTCTTATCTTTGGTTCCATCTTGATTTATGGCCTTGCGTAACATCTTGACATTCGAAGTCGGCAGCAACTGGGGCTATTGTTATCTTTCTGATCCATGTCTTCCTGTTATCTTCAGATCTATGTGTTCCTGTTATCTTTCAGATATATGTCTTCCTGTTATCTTCAGATCTATGTTTCTGTTATCTTTCAGATCTGTAACATGTTATCATTGAGATCTTTAACCTGTTATCTTTGAGATCTATGTTATATTTGAGATCTTGTATCTTCCTATTATCTTTCAGATCTATAACATGTTATCATTGAGATCTTTAACCTGTTATCTTTGAGATCTATAGTATACAGTTATCTTTGAGATTAATAGCATACTGTTATCTTTGAGATCCATTTCTTTCTGTTATCTTTCAGATCCATTTCTTACTGTCATCTTTCATGTTTATATCCTCCTGTTATCTTTGAGATTTATATCCTGTTATCTTTCATATCTACATCTCCTGTTATCTTTCAGGTCTTATCCTCGTGATATCTTTCACATCTATATCTTCATGTTATCTTTCAGATCTATATCATCGTGTTATTTTTCAGATCTTATATCCCCCTGTCATCTTTCAGATCTATATCGTCGTGTTATCTTTAAGATCTATATCCTCCTGTTATCTTTCAGATCTATTATCTTGTTATCTTTCAGATCTATATCCCCCTGTCATCTTTCAAATTTATATCATCATGTCAATTTCAGATCACTATCCTCCTGTTATCTTTAAGATAAATATCTTCTTGAAAAAATGTATATGAATACAAGCATTTCGTAAGAAAATTGTATGTCCATGAAGTTATACGAATGCTTGGTATGATAACCATGTATCAATTCAGTAAAAAAAAGTTTATACAGCAATTCCTTCACTCTATCATCCATTGCTAAGATGGGAAGTCACACAAGGGTAGGCTTTAAATGGTGCTTTAGCAGCAGACTTCTGCTGATTGCATCTGGAATATTTCGTGGCACTTCCACTGTTGTGGAGGCACACTTGCTATGACTGTGCTTTAATTGATTGTTGATGTTTTGTACAATTTATGCTTACTGTTCTTGATAGAATTAAGGGGTCTAGTATGCAAGGTCACTATTTTGGTCCAAACATTGAGGTTCCTGGTCATATTGTTTCTGTTTTACTTCAACAAGATAATTTCGAGAATTAATCTTAGCCGGATGTTACACTTGATTTAAATGACTCATTGTTGTTGCATATTTATCTCCCTCCCTCGTATGTACAGTATATATATATATATATATATATATATTATATATATATATATATTTATATATATACTGTATATATATATATGTATATATATATATATATATATATATATATATATATATGTATGTTTATATTTATTTATATATATACACACATGTATGTATACATGTATGTATGTAGGTATTCATGCGTATATATATATATATATATATATATATATATATATATATGTATATATATATATATATATATATATATATATATGTGTGTGTGTATGTGTGTGTGTGTGTTTGTGTAGGTGCTTATTTGTTTGTCTCCACAATAATGTTCCAAAAATAGGTCATTCTTTAAGTTTCCGTTTCATGCATTGTCTAGCGAAAGAAAATGTAATTCAAGTCGAAGCAAGGAAAAAAATGAATAAATTTAAGGAGTAAAAGGTTTTTTTACCGACCGATTTAATCCTTCAACAACGAAGGACCGCAAAACCCCATATTCGTGGATCATATCATGTCAAAAACTATATGCCATGCAGGAATTTCAGGTGCGTCCTCAAAAAATAGAAGGAGGAGTACGTAATGATAAAGATTTTATCCGAAGTTTCTCTTCAGAACTGTATTGCAATCAGCCGCTTTCTCCCCCCCCCCCCTCTTCTTAGTATTCATGTGGCTCTTCACATCCTTCATGAAGTCAATGTCCCTGAAACCTTCAGGTGCGATTACTTGACGTGATCCGCAAGGAAATGGAACCTTAAAGAAGCATTACGATGCTGGATTTAGGTGCTCGCCAAAGAACGAGTGAAATTTTGATGGCAGGTTTGCAGAGGGAACTTTGGGGATATACGTAGCTGTACTAGATGTCATTTTAGATCATTTCAATAAATTCAAAGTGTTTTTATTACTTTGCGTGTGTTTTCATCACTGCATGTGTTTTTATCACTTTGCATCATGCACTACAAATTTTCATCATTTATGTTCTCCAACCAATCAATTATTTATAATTATATTTTGAAATTAATAAGTTTATTCTGCAGACACCATTGAAAAAACCTTAGTAATATTTTAATACGTCATATTATTGTTCTTTGCATTACTATTTAGACATGATTTTTTAGAAAGGTTATATTAGATAATCTGGAGAACTATTTTATAAGTTTAGCTAGACATACCAAATTGTAAATGGAAAGTCTCTGTAAAAGCTACCTAAGAATTATACTTTTAATTTTCTGCCTGTATTTTGCAAGCTTATGGTATAAAGATAACAAATCCTTCATCTTTTATCAGGGGATTTATTAGATTGTGATACCCTGAGTGGATTTCCATGTAAATTGATTAGATAAGGAGATTAAATATATATATATATATATAAATATATATATATATATATATATATATATATATATATATAGAGAGAGAGAGAGAGAGAGAGAGAGAGAGAGAGAGAGAGAGAGAGAGAGAGAGAGAGAGAGAGAGAGAGAGAGAGATATAGGTGTATATATATATATATATATATATATATATATATACATATACATATATATATATATATATATATATATATATA
>NC_090765.1:35944172-36004172 GCF_036898095.1 Palaemon carinicauda
CTAGGGTTCGAACATATGACCTGTGGGCTTGATATAGAAATGACATTAATTGATCCATTGACTCCTAAAAAACATATATTCCAGTGAAATTGAGGTTCTTTACTTAGAATCGCTAGTATAAAATGCATCTTGTGCGAGTAGGTTTCAAATCAGCTCAAGCAGATGCACGTATTAATCATAATGGCATTTAGATGTTAGTTATTTTCCAAGTAAATTAAAATCGATATTGCGAAAATATTTGGGTTATTAGACTTGGGCACTCTAGGCTGCAAGAAGAATGTCATAAATCTTGGCCTTGGCCACGACTGGTGTTAATGTACTTTATATTACTTGGATTAGAGGTTATCGTTTTTAAAGTAAGGAGTAGGTGTACATTGTTGAATATATGATATTGTTTTTAGTACAGTATTTCGACTACTGTTGTTAAATCTAAACAACGACGTGTGAAAACTCAAACTTCCGTTTTGGACAAGTAATTTAAACCCACCCCCCTCCCATGCTTGGTAACCTTAAAAATAAAATGTTCAAAAAGTTTTATACATATATTTTTCAATTATGTCCGTAACAGACAGACAGACAAGCAAAGCGAATCAAAATGATTCTTTAAAAGGAAAGGAACACAAGATAGTTGAGCAAACGATAAACGTTTTGTAAGTCTTGAGAAAGCCTGCAATGCCATTTAAGTGCTTCTTGATTTATATTGTTATCTATATACATATAGATTTATGTGTTGGTTCACCTTTATTTTTTCTAACTTTTCCAAGTTTTCCTAGTTATTTGGTCATTGCAGTTCCTTTTATGTGATAGTAGTAGTAGTAATGAAAATAATAATTATTATAATATTGAAATTCCCCTCAGATCTCCTCACCAAGTCCTCAGAATCAGGGATTCCCTGTGGTACGAGACAAACTCACTACGCCTCCTCATGTCTAGATTATTGCATTGTCTCCAGTCCCGACGATATCTTGATGACACAAATTGTCGGTTTCTTTGTGGACGTCATAGACATTTGACTTTACGATGGCGCAGATAATTCTGTACATTGTGTTCGTTTTCGGAATGCAAGTAAATAGACGACGTCTGGGGTCCCCGAGGAACCGTGTCATTCACTCCGTTGCTTCAGGAAGCACGCAGAAAGTCGCAGATAAGGTCATGTTTGCATAATACAAACGACTGTTCTCTAATGAAGTCGCCCACTTGCGCCTCTCCTTTTTGGGTTCATGGGTTATTATGTGCGCTTGATAGTCACTGTCGGTGAAATCATTGTACCTGAGAATTTTATGTTCATGTACAAATAGTACAGAGGATTTTAGTTTCATATTTGTGAGGAGATTCGCAGTTGCGTTAACATTTAGAGACAACAAAACGCTGGATTATTAATAGGTTTTAAGGCATTCATAGATTCCTCGCCAGTTTTACAGCTTCTGTAAATTCTCTTTTGATTTTTCAAAATGGCATTTTTTTTTTACAAGGAACAGTTAGTTTGGCTCTACAAGTTAGTTAAACTTGTTCCATAACTGTCCCTCCTTATCTGATATTTTACAATTCTTGAGTTTGTATTTTTCTATGTAAAATAACAACTTATGTCTCGGCAAGACCAGATTAATATGATAAGTAGAAAAGGTTCTAATGAGCCTTCTTGAAGTTTCACTAACTGCTTTGGATTTTAATAAAATTAAATGAAAATCGTTCACTAGCCTTGTGTTTTTTTTTTAACATATATAACTTATATCTAATTTTGAGTTAATTAAACCTTAATGTCAAACCGAGGAAAACAATTCAGTACACTTAATAAGTTGTTGGAAATTTCACGCATAATTTCGATCTCGCACATGTGTTCACTATGTGGATTTGTTTTCGGTGTGTACAAGGTTATACATCTTCCAAGAATAATTGCAGCAATAGGGGCTGAAATATATAGAATAATCAATCTTGTTTTCCTCTGTATACCTCGTTTTTATCTAATCTTTACACATATCTATTTATTTATCTAAATTCTCTATCTATCTACCTATCTGTCTAATATATATATATATATATATATATATATATATATATATATATATATATATATATATATATATATATATACACACAGTATATATATAATATATATATATATTTATATATATATATATACTGCATATATATATATATATATATATATATATATATATGTGTGTGTGTGTGTGTGTGTGTGTATTCCCCTGTCCATTTGCTATATTGATGTCCTTGTCTTCATGAGACGATGTTCATGTGCTTACAAAACAGATGAATGTAAAAGATGAAATATTCGTGTTTTTGTTTAATTTTTTATTTGTTTATGTATACGTTTCCCAGAAAATATGAATATTTTTTTTCATTTTTTTTAATTTTTTTTTTTTTTTGCTATTGTATCACCTGTTATATGGTCCTGTCTCAGACAAATAACTCCTCGTTCTTTTTTTCATTCTTAATGCCATTTGTTTATTTCTGAAACTTTTTTCTTTTCGTTAACGTGCTAACTTTTGATTTCCTGTGCAATCTTTTCTTCCGGTACTTCGTTGGTCCCCTTGGCTCAGGTACTGCCTTGATTACCCTGACACACGCCCCCATTCATTGCCAGCTTTTGCCCTTCAGGTTCTTGAATGTAGCCTTTGATTTAAGTATTTTATTTAATTTATCTTGGCTTAATATGTTTTGACTTTTGATGATATTTGTATACGGTATGTGCTTATTTGCTTGGGTTAATATTTCATTTCCTTTTATATCAATCACTGTTATTATAAATGTTTCCATCCCACCAGATATTTCTTGACTCCACACCATTCTCCTCCTTCTCATTTCTCCCATTCGTCCCATGTTCTTCTTCTGCTTCCTCTTCTCTTACTCTCCTCCTTCTCATTTCTCTTATTCGTCTTATGTTCTTCTTCTTCTTCTCCTCCATTCTCCTCCTTCTCATTTCTCCAATTCGTCCCATGTTCTTCTTCTTCTTCTCCTCCATTCTCTTCCTTCTCATTTCTCCTATTCGTCCCATGTTCTTCTTCTTCTTCTCCTCCATTCTCCTCCTTCTCATTTCTCTTATTCGTCCTATGTTCTTCTTTTTCTCCTCCTCTTCTCCGCCTCTTTCATCAGGAGTGGCAGCCTCTGCAAAAACCTGAAATTCAGCTTAACACACCCACGCGTTGATCAACAACTGCATTTTCAACTTGCACAGCCTCCGACAGCAGCGACAATGACCTCACATTTTTCTCATTAATTGCAGTTTCTTATCCGGTGCTCTGTTCTCAAATGACACGTTTATCGTAATGAGGACCATATCATATTTTACTCGGCGTATCGTATTAATTCTATTTAATTCCTTCCCATTTATGTCTATTTCATTCACTTTATATTCTTATTAATCATATCGTACTTATATTATTGTTATCCCATCAATCTTATTAATTACCGTTGATCTTGATCTTAATTCCCGTATTAATTACGTATTAATTTTATCGATCTGGAATTATCGTTAATCCGATTTTTTTTTTCATTTATCTCTCCTATGTATCTTATTTCTAATTCCTGTATTCATCATATCTTATTTCATCTGTTATGAAAAACTAGTTATCGCTATCGTATAATATATTTATTTCTCAGCCCTACGAAAATAGTTCATTGTGTTGATTATCTCATTTAGAAATTTTTTTTTTACTTATTTTTCTAGGAACTTGGAGAGTTCATTCTGGAAATTTATTGTAAATTCTTATATTTTCACCTCCATATTTGGCGTGTCATTTTTTCACTTAAGAATTTGCCTAATAACCCCAACCCTTGCTAATAATCTGGATGGCTGTAACCCTCTAGCGAAATCCCTCTGTTATTATTATTATTATTATTATTATTATTATTATTATTATTATTATTATTATTATTACCCAAGCTAAAACCCTGCCTGGGCTCCAAAGGGGAAAGTAGCCCAGTGAGGTAGGGAAGTAAGGGAATAGCAAATAAACTATGCATAAGTAACGAATGAAAAATATCAATATGAATATAAGTAATTTTAGCTTGATCTCTATTAAGGGATTCTGCAACCATGGTACTACATTCGAGAGATGGAATAAATTATTATTATTATTATTATTATTATTATTATTATTATTATTATTATTATTATTATTATTTACTGCTAAGCTACAACCCTAGTTGGAAAAGCAGGATGCTTTAAGACCAGGGGCCCCAATGCAAACAGAGTAGCATTATCTGCATATACAGGGATTTCTTTCTATTTCTAGGCCAAACCACATATCATGTATATGTAGAAAGAAAATTAACGGATCGAGAACTCTACCCTGAGGAACACCAGATATTAAATTTCTATAGTCACTATGGTGCCCGTAAACAACTACTCTCTGAAATCTATTTCTTAAAAATTCAGTTCTGATAAGAAAAGACCCACCTATACCATCTTTTTAAGTTTGAAAAAAGGGCCTCATGATCAACACGGTCAAAGGCCAATCGTAGGAACTTCCTGACCACAATCAAGGGATTCCTGTACAGCATCGGAAATTGTAAGAAGGGTATCACATGCTCCAAGGCCTTTACGATAGCCGAACTGCAAATTAGGGAATAAATTATAACCTCCAGCATACCTATTTTGTCTTTTTTTTTGTCTAAAGACGATAAAAAACTTTAGGAGTTTAGGTCATATCTGATATAGATACAGCCGTCAGGTATATATATATATATATATATATATATATATATATATATATATATATGTATATATATATATATATATATATGTGTGTGTGTATGTGTGTGTGTGCGTGTGTGTCTGGATGTATATATACAAAATACATATGAATATATATGATTTTATACATATATATATATATATATATATATATATATATATATATATATATATATACTGTATATATATATATATATATATATATATATATATATATATATATGTATTTCGTATATGTTTAAACAAACAAAAGATAATGTTTTTTACCTTATGCATGACACTTGCACTACAATTTGAAGATTAATCCTAAAGTTTTTGTTATTGTGGATTTCCGTTTACCAATATTCACCATATAACCTTTGCAAGTAGTTTAGTTTATTTTCCTGATTATAGGCCTCAATTACTCAGAATTACCCAGCGACTGCAGGCTCATTTCTTCAAATTAGCTACATTTGATTATTGCCTTCGAAGAAAAGGGCAAACAGTTCGATTATACTGAATTCATTTTACAGAGGCGCATTTGCACCGACTCGCAGCGGTGCCCTTTTTAGCTTGGAAAAAGTTTCCTGCTACCTGATTGGTTAGAATTATCTTCTCCAACCAATCAGCGAGCAGGAAACGTTTCCGAGATAAAAGGGCACCCCTGCAAGTCGGTGCAAATCTGCCTCGCTAAAAAGAATTGACTATGGTTTAGTTTATTTTCCTGATTATAGTCGTCACTTACCCAGAATTGCCCAGTGACTGCAGGCTCATTTCTTCAAATTAGCTGCCTTTGATTATTGCCTTCGATGAAAAGGGGAAACAGATCGATTAGTAGTTTTATCTATCTTACTTTTTACCTTCATTGTGATGACTGTTTGATACCCTTGACAGTGAGGTATTTGTTGACTGAATGCCCCACTTATAGTGCAGAAAGAAATATTTATCTGTTTGGGGCTCGAACTGTGGATGGTTAGTTCATCCTTGCCAAGATTCTTGGACATGATGTGTCGTACAATGCTAGCGGCATTTTTAAATTTATTTCAGAAGCAGGTCCTCTGAAAGTTATTTAACTTATATAATGACATATTTATTTTTATGGTTTTAATTGAATAGTCTCTTCTTTTTTATTTACTATACGATATCGGCGTCAATGACCTTCGATGTCAGTATGCCAGAAAAATTCAATCAGTCAATCATAAATTTATATTTTTTCATTAACTTTAGTATGTTCTTTTGTTGATATGATCTCTCATCCACAAGTTTTTTTTCTTTTATTAGAAATTTCAAATTTGCTTCTTGAAGTACGGAGAATTAGTATTCTTTTTAAAAAATGTTTTTCTCTTGTGTATGTTTCAGAATCCTGGTATCTTAAGTTTCGACCGGCCTGTGTTTGTATTCGCAGATTCGTCTCTTTGATATGCTAGATATAATTCAAGTTCCCGGAGAAAATTTAGGCTTATCAGCTAATTTATTAATCATTTATTTTCATGATATACAATTTATGTAAAGATTCCCTCTTCTTTCATTGCGAGACCACTATCTTATTTGACGTTACTGACTTGCAGTATGCATAAAGGTAAAAGACATTACTTGACTGGCAGTGTGCATAAAAGCCGAAAGCACACACGCATTTATATATAGCGTCCAGGGACAGTGAGTCAGAAGCAAGTAAAGGCCAAGATGTTTTCATTTTTGGGTTTCTGCAAGTGTCGCCTGCTGTTACCTAACGGTTCTTTGTACACTTTCTACCTTTTATTTGTTTTTCCTGAAGATACTCTGATCGGTGTGCTTTTATGCATTATTTACTTGACACTTCATAACATTCATGAAAATTTATTCCTATGGTTAGTTCTGTACACGAGTAAGGCCTCATACCGCTGTTTGTATTACTCTGCTTTTCAAGTGTTTCTTTCATTCTTATAGTGACATTTTTCTTATTTTTCACATTCTTATAGTGACATTTTTCTAATTTTTAAATTATTAATTGTATCCTGTGATTCTTTATGTTTGTTTACCCATTTTACATGTTATTTAAATGCATTTATGATATGGGTTTTTAAAAAAATTCCCAATCCAATGATATTTCTAGGACACCTTTAAACTGAAAAACGTGAATAAGAACTTTGGGATGAAGTGACGAACATCCTCCTCCACGTCAGTGTTTGATATGGAAAATCAGCTGTTCTTTTAAAAATTGAGATGAAAGAAGTACTAGAAAGGAAAAAGAGTAATTATGAAGTTAATCGTTCTTAGAATATTGACCATCGTATTTGCATGATAGTTTGTCACCAAAAGATTTCGAGTTTAATTTTTAGTGTGTGTTTGGCTATGGAATTGCAAATTTTCTTGGCATAGGATGTGTTTGCTTTTTACATATATTTATTTCAGGACAGGTGAATGAACAAGTTGAGTCCTTGCAATACTAGAGATATATAGCTATAAGAAATAGAGAGAAAATTGGCTTCAGTATTCCAGTTTAAGAACATTGAACAAAGAAATCTCTAAGAGGAAAGTGGCCATGTTTAAGTGATCAGCATGACTTGTGAGACGTACATTTGTAGGTTTTTACCTTTTATGCTAATGTTTTTGGGGTTTGGAAAGTCATTTAACAGTCGTTAAAGCTTCAGAACCACGCAGGATGGCCTTTTTACGTTCGGAGAAAATATATCGGTTATATGATCACGTTTAGCATTAAAGCATAATTTTATCAGTTTCCCTGTTTGCAACTCTTAAGGAACAAGATTTCAACCATAGAATATTAAACTCATCGCAACAGTTTTGCAGGTCATTTAACATCGAAGATGATATTTTCTATATATTCTAATTTACCACATAGTATTTTAAGAAAGTTTATATTCGTAGCGACTAGTAAACATTCAGCTCTTAAGTAACAAGGTTTCAACCATAGAATATTACACTCATTGCAACAGTTTTTCAGGTCATTTAACATCGAAGAGAATATTTTCTATATGCCACATTGTATTTTATGAAAGTTGATATTCTTAGCGACTAGTAAACATTCAGCTCTTAAGGAACGACATTTCAACCATAGAATATTAAACTCATCGCAAGTTTTTTCAGGTCATTTAACGTCAAAAAGGATATTTTCTATATCTAATTTGCCACATTGTATTTTATAAAAGTTGATATTCTTAGCGACTAGTAAACATTCTGGTAAAATCTTTTCCTCGGGGCAGAGTTCAGTAGGTACATGACCGACCACCTGTAGTTGTGTCACCAGGTGGTATAAATATGTTACTAGTACGTGCAACCAGGACCTTCCTTCAACCGGGGTGTGGAAATTGACTTGCATGTTGAAAAAAAAAAAACAATTGATAGAAGATATAACGCATTCTAAAAATCGATACGGAGGTTTATGTAACATTTAAACATTGATAAAGAGATTTACTGATTCTCTCTCTCTCTCTCTCTCTCTCTCTCTCTCTCTCTCTCTCTCTACCCTCTCTCTCTCTCTCTCTCTCTCTCTCTCTCTCTCTCTCTCTCTCTCTCTCTCTCTCTCTCTCTCTCTCTCTCATATATATATATATATATATATATATATATATATATATATATATATATATATATATATATATACACATACATACATACATGTTTGTGTTTAATTATACACACACATACTGTACATACATACAGACATGGACACTAGGTTTCTAAATGTAAACAAGTAGATGCCTTGTGTGATTCCTACCGTCACTGATAGCAATATTTTAAGCTGTTTTGAAACCTTATACAAAACAGAGCCTACTATACTAATTATTCTATTTTCTTGTGATTACCAATCTATAAAGATAGGGCAATAATGGAGAAGTTATATAAAACTGATTATTAAAGTGTTTATTTTTTATAAATTTTCTTAAATTACTATTGAATTATATAACTTATCAAGGGGTTTATATTAAATTTCATGTATTTATCTAGTGTCACCTGATAAACCTTTCATTTTTTAGACTAATTACGTTGTCAAATTTTGCTTGAAACATTTAGATTTATTGACCTTGCTGATGTGAATGGTTTATTGCTTCTCAGTTAAGTCAATGTATTCATAAAACACTTGCGTAATTAATTCTAATAAGGAATTTCAAAGATGAATAAACAAGTCCTTTTTGCAATATCTCACAACTGATGTGTAATATCGTTGAATTCCCCCCCCCCCCCAAAAAAAAAAAAAAGAAAAAAAAAACATTTTTGTCGCAGCTGAAATTGCTAATGACAAAGTACGTAAAAATACACAAATCATTCGCTAACGTTTTTATTAAGCGAAGTCAGACTGATTTTTTAATTTCTTTTTCGTCAAATCGCTGTTTTCAGTGTTTTTTTCAGTTTTGATCATCTCAGCCATTCTTTGAAAATGTTATCAGGCAGTAAAATGAAAGACTATAAATGAAGGTAATGTATTTAAAATGTCACCCCAGTAATGATGAGGTTGAAGGTATTGTTTTTTAATTTTCGGTTACAAGCGATTACAATTTTTCGAACCCCAGCCACTTTATCTTGCTATAACTTACCTATCCTATTCATACCTTATATAAACAACAATATGGAAATGTCCGGGATCGAAACTATATTTGTGTTTTTATTGATAATGATTCCGAAACTACAGTCAAGTCCATCAATATTATAGCTGTCATTCTTGACTGCCTTTTTGAAGGACTTATACAGCCCATCTCCTCTTCAACAACGAAAAACGGGGATATAATTAGAATATCTTTTAAGATTAAGGGAACTTTTGTATGTCGTGAAGACATTTTTGTATTCTTGTATGCAACTATATTTTATGATTGTCTCATTATGTAGGATTTATTATGTTTTTCATAATTCTTTCCACTAAGTTATAGGTATTTATATGAGTTTACATAATAGGCTTGTTTTTTTTTTCTTTTGTGAAATTAAGTACCACCAGGCCGTGACCATTCCATGGAATCATCTTCGTAGTTAGGTAATTTTATGATTGCAAGCAGAAATAATTAGAGGCCAATTCTTGTGTTACTGAGCAGACTTGCATTAATCTCATTTCAATGGAGAATTTTTTTTCTCTTATGTAGTTTTCTATTTATCTGCATTTCATTATTAGTACTCAGGTGTATTAGGATGCCAGAGAACTTTAAATCATTCATTCATTATTCTATATAAAATCCTTGGTCTTTTAAACTTTTGTTTTTCCAACAATGGTTGTAACTTTGCTGGTAATATTGATAATGGTAAGAATTTTGTATCCTTGTATATACTGCATATATGAATGTACATATATTCGTATGTAAACAATTTAAATATATACACTTTTCCTCATGTTATGTAGCTACTCACTCAGAATCGCTTACTTCTACGTAATTATTTTCCTATAGCAGTATTTTTATTGTAGGTAACATAAGAATAGAATAAGAAAAAAACCTGGGAAATTGGTCATTTCATCCAAGGAAGGGACATTTAGCACAATTCCCAATATGAATTTATACCCAAGGTATAAGTGTTGTAATACATGCAAGATGAGCCAGCAGTTTTCAAATCCAGTCTGTGTATTTAGCGGTTTGACTGCATCATAGGTTCTCGTCAAAATTAGTTCCCGCTTATTACTCTTGTTCTCACAAGCAATGGGCATAACCTCACGTCCGTACACACACACACACACTTTCTCTCTCTCTCTCTCTCTCATATATATATATATATATATATATATATATATATATATATGTATGTATGTATATATATACATACACACACACATATATATATATATATATATATATATATATATATATATATATATATATATATATATATATATATATAGGTGATTTGTGATATGATATACGATGTGTTTTGGGTATAGGAGAATAGAAATACTAATATATTCACTAAAAATTTGGGGTGCAAAAACTGTATTCATCATAGCTTACGTAGTAAGAAGCATAACAGCTTTAACAGCACAGCTCTCCTCGCCTGTGGGATCACTTACTACATAATTGAACCTAGTAATACTTCAAATATAATTTTGTGTTAAAGAATTCAGAAGGGTTTTGGTGAAAAATGCTAGTTGTTATACAAGGTAACCTCTCATGTCTAATATCCCTTGAAGAGATAACGAATGGTTGTCTTTGCTACAGTTTTACTGACTATCAGACCAGAATATGTTAAAGATGAACAAGAATTTTTAAGCAAGTTTTTTTTTTTTTAATAATATATCAGTTATTATTATTATTATTATTATTATTATTATTATTATTATTATTATTATTATAAAAGCTACAACCCTGTTGGTAAAGCAAGATGCTCTAAGACCAAGGGCCCCAACAGGGAAAAATAGCCCAGTGAGGAAAGAAAATAATGAAATAAATAAACGATATAAGAAGTAATGAACAATTAAAATAAAACATTTTAAAACATTAACAACATTAAAACATATTTCATATATAAACTGTGAAAAGACTCGTGTCAGCCTGTTTAACATAAAAACCTTATTGATATTGTTCCATGCATGCAATTACCTGGAAAACCCTTCTGAAAATAGATGCACGGATTAATTAAATCAAACAGATAAATAAAAAAAGATATATGTCACAAAACTATTGATTTTGAAACAGCTTTAAACTAACACAACCACCCATACAAGTGTGTATGCCACCCCAGTAATCTCGGGATGATTTGATGGATGGCTGTGGCAACGAGGTTTAGTGCTCGGGGTTAAAATCTTGCTGTTGAGTAAAAAGGTATCACCCTCAGGGTTTGCTGAGATACCAGGGGACCAGGAGATTGAAGTCTTTCGATTCCAGCCCTTTTAAAGGAAAATCGATGCATGATATATATATGTATATATATATATATATATATATATATATATATATATATATATATATATGTATGTATTATATATATAATGTGTATATATATATATATATATATATATATAGAGAGAGAGAGAGAGAGAGAGAGAGAGAGAGAGAGAGAGAGAGAGAGAGAGAGAGAGAGAGAATCACTTTTGTAAGTGGGAATTCTTTACCGTGGTGGAAGGATTGTTAAGGTTATGTTTATCGCTATGATCAGCTAAGCTTCGCTAATTAGGGCCACCCATACTAGGTTTGTTTGCTGTGAGCGATCAGAATAAAATATCCCACCATCACTAATCCGCAGTTGCTAACGTGGCGATGAAAATGGCCAAACCCAAACGTGTATAATTACATGCCTGAGGCATTTGTCTTACAGTGGATTAGAAACGGCTGCATTTGTTGTTGTTGTGTGTATATATATATATATATATATATATATATATATATTATTGTATTATATATATGTATATATATATATATATATATATATATATATATATATATATATATATATATATATATATGAATATATATAAAATCACGTGCACGTAAAAGCAGTTGTAAAATATGTGACATTTAACCATTTGAGGTATTTGTTAAATTTACAAGTTCAGGAATTTATATGTCTGTCTTTTTCCAGAATTATTCCTCTTTATAGTATTTTGAAAGATTCTCAATATTGATGACCATGGTTTGATAAGGCCAGGGTAAATACTAGTTTGATATAATGTAACACATCTCCGCAAGTACAGAGTGGTTGTTGTAATTCCTTGGAGTTTGCAAAACTGAGGATAATACCAGACACATTTCGAACCGAAGAAGAATGAAGCTAGTCATGTTATACTGAGTATTCTAGGCATCTGGTTTTCGGTGCACACACTAAGCAAACAGGAACGGTGTACATTTAGAGGAGTATCGTAATTGGAAAAATGTGAATTTTTGGAATGTGTAGCTTTGATAAATTATTACATTTTGTTCATATAATTTTCCGAACGCAAGCAAAGGAAGAATTATGACAATTTATTCTTAAAATTTTTCGAACGCTATTTCAGGTCAAATGATGATAATTTATGCTTACAATTTTTCGAACGCTGGTTCAGGTAAAATGATGATTTATTAATACTATGTTTTCGAACGCTAGTTCAGGTAAAATGATGACAATATATTCTTACAATGTTCCCAACGCTAGTTCTGGTAAAATGATAATAATTTATTCTTACAACTTGTCGAACTCTACTTCAGGTAAAATGATGATGATTTATTCATACAATTTTTTCGAACGTTAGTACGGGTAAAATGATGATAATATATTCATACAATTTCTCCAACGCTAGTTCAGATAAAATTGTAATTTATTCTTATAATTTCTTCAACGCTAGTTCAGGTAAAATGATGATCATTTATTCTTACAATTTTTCCAACGCTAGTTCAGGTAAATTGATGATAATTTATTCACACAATTTTTCGAACGATACTTCAGGCCAAAGTTTGATAATTTTACTATATTTGAAAATCGTTGTCTTCTAATTACCCTTTGTAGATATAAAAGCAAATCGAGAAGAATGCTACGTCAATACAAGGTAGATCTCCTCTTTAGGAATGTTTAATAGTTGACGAGATTGGTAAAAATAAACCTCGATGATGATGATAACGAAGTTTTATGATGATGAGTCAGTTGCCTGGTGTGGATCATCATCTAGGAGCAGAGGTTTGTGGATGTCCCTGTTTGGACATAGGCTGCAACTAATGAACTTGAGGTTACAAGGCGTACCTGGTCGCTCTTTACGGTCACGATATTTCTTTTTGAAGTCCTGTAGGATGCCGCTCTCCTTTTCAAGGCTTTTTTTTGCTATCTCCCTATTTAGCCCGGGAGTTTTTTTTTTTTCTATTCAAACCTCCCTTTTTTAGTTTTTTTTTTTTTTTTATCTCCTTGTCAGCTTCTCTGTATGGAATCGCTCTGCTATGATATCACGTTGCTAAGCTGGGTACGAATTCTGATATTATCTGGGTATAGAGGAACTTCTCACTACTATTTCTTTACCCATTTATAAACTTCATTTGTAAAAGAGTATATTTTCTTACTTTATTATCCATTTTTATACTTCTAGTCTGCCTACAATATTATTGATATTATAACCAGACAAGCAGCAACCCAATTATAAAAGGCAGAAGGCATAAACCCAAGGGTTCCAATAAGGAAAAGAAACGAAGCCATAAAAAATAATCTGTAAGAACAAATAACATATCACTCTCAAATGGAACTAAAGGTCTCTCTCCTCTCTCTCTCTCTCTCTCTCCTCTCTCTCTCTCTCTCTCTCTCTCTCTCTCTCTCTCTCTCTCTCCCCCCCCAAAAAATAAACAAAATATTGCTTGTTACTGCTTTTTGAAATCTGCCTGCATTTCTCTTCGTTGAAGAGAAGACTAATGAAAAGAGAGACGCAGGAGGGAAGAGGCAGAAGAGAAGAAGTCTTTTAGCTGTCAGCATCCAGCACTAAGGAGACCTTCTGAAGAATCTTCTGTGACGTCACGCAGTCCCCCTGGAGCTTGACTTGCATTATGCAAATTTCTCTGTTGCCATTAACATATTCATATTTGTCATCATTATCTCGCCATTAGATTTATTTTTCTTTAATTAGAGATGCGTCTGGAGAGATGGACCCACTGTTTGTGCTTTCCAAATTGCACCTTTGGTGGTGTCTGACAGCCTTTTTGGTCTGATATTTATTATCGTTTTTTGAATTGTATTGATTTTGGACTAATGCGCTTTTGGGTTTATTCGTGTCTGAGATAAATGTTCAGATTTATTGGTTATTGCTAGTGTACGTGACCCGTCGACGGCTAAGCATTTAGATAGATATGTACTCACACGCACACAAATTCTTCTCTCCCCATCTCCTCCCCCTTTCCCTACTTATACGTCTAGCAATACCGCTGAGCGTGACCGGAAAGATATATATACATATATATATATATATATATATATATATATATATATATATGTATATATATATATATATATAGATATATATATATAGATACATATGTATATATAAATATATATGTATACATGTATACCTACACACATATATATATATATATATATATATATATATATATATATATATATACATACATATATGTATATATAATTAATGTGTATATTTATATGTACATATATATATATATATATATATATATATATATATATATATACATATGTATATATATATATTATATATAGACATTTACTCTATATTATATAAAGAAGAGGTGTAATTACATTAACAGGTGTTCTAAATGCAAATTAATATGTCAGCATTGTGACGAAGACTGATTATTTTTTTCTTTTTTTTTCTGACTGAAAGTTGTGAATTCATTCTTCGTTTAACTTCGATGAACCTGATAAAGCTCTTAAGATCTTCAAATATTTTGATGGGATTACGATAAAGGCTGGCATCTGCAAATTTCATGGTAATATACTTATTTCTGTGTTATCTAACTCGTGTTTTGTGCCATAATCATGTTCAAACCCATATACCTTGTTTTAATATAGACTCTCGTGTTGTTACAAATTCTAAAGGAAAAGATAATTCAAATTGCCTGTAAAACAGTATAAATATGTTGGCGTGTCGTGAATTTTATCTTTTTAGCATTACTGAATCTTAAATTCAGTGTAGTTATTTCTTTTTTAGATAGTTCTTTTTTATTTTGATTGTTTTATGTTTTGTTTTCTGATCGACAATCTCTCTCTCTCTCTCTCTCTCTCTCTCTCTCTCTCTCTCTCTCTCTCTCTCTCTCTCTCTCTCTTGACTACTTTAAGTACCCAATTTCAACTTTATAATAGGACTGTCAATTTGTAAGTTGCTCGAACGAAGGTCTGGATTGTTTGTGAATTATTCAGGAATATAATTAGTTATATTTTCCTAAATAAGGAATTTGATTGGTTTTAAAAGTAAAATAGGTAAGGATATTTAAATGGTGTGATTGGTAATATATCGTAGTAAATCAAGAGATTTGATACCTGAGCAGTTTCATTTTTTCATTTTTTTCCGAGACCAGCCGTAAGATATAAAACTTATGAAAACCATTAAAACTTCTGAAAATTTTCCGCAATATTCTCCTCGAAAAAAGATTATATAGTTTTTTCTTGGCGGGTTCTTCAAAAGAAAAGCATTTCTGGTTTGATGTTATTGTTTATGAAGCAAGTAAATTGTGTGTGTTTTTTTTTTTTTTTTTTGCACACTGCTCATGGGGAGTTGGAAAATGTTTATGCAAGTCAATTTTGCTTTTCCCCCCGCCTGCCTGCCTCTCTCTCTCTCTCTCTCTCTCTCTCTCTCTCTCTCTCTCTCTCTCTCTCTCTCTCTCTCTCTCTTTCTCAACGTTCCTTTTCCAACTCTATTTATATATTATACCAGATTATTTTTTCTCAAATCTTACAGAATATTTATCCATAAAGAAAAAGACAACCACATTTGGGGAAAGTGATTTCCCAACCCTAAGCAATTTCTTCTCGGTGGCAGTATCTGTCTGCCATCCCGCCTGTCCGCCTTAGACCCCATGGGCTTATGTCCATTTATTGGGCCCTGGTTAATGTCCTCAGTGTTTGGGTGTTGTGCAGGTTGCTGTGGGAGGGGGGAGGGGTTATTGCAGGGAGTTAGAGGGAAGGGAGGGGGGGGAATTCAGAAGGAGGAGAGGGCAAATCTGCAACAGCATTAGCAGACGACAGCATGGGGGCGGTGCGGCGGCTCACTTGATGATGTCATAGATTAAACAGCGGCGAGTGAGGGATTATGGCTGCTGGTTTGGCACTCTCATTTCTCTTATATTCACTTTTGAATCTTTCAGCCGACTTGTAAAGATTGTAGCTCCCCCTCTCCCCCTACTCCTCCCCCCTCCTCCTATGCTTTCTCTGTGCAAGCTCTGCTGAAATACTTAGTAAGGTAGCGTTTTTATATCCGGGTGTAGGTCTCGCTCCTCCTCCTCCTCCTCCTCCTCCTCCTCAGTCGGCCACCGTCCGTCTTTCCTCCTCCTCCTCCTCCTCCTCTGCCTCTTCGTCGTCCTCCAATTAGTTACAGGGAAATCAGGATCCTCAGATGATTGGTCTAGCTTCTTTTGCCATTCTTATCCCCCATTTACCTCTCCATCCTTCACCCCCCCCTAAAAACTTAACCCCCCCCCCCCCCTCCCAACCTGCCGACGTCCTCTCGCCCGCGAAAAAGCAGTCTACGTGCGCTTGCATTCCTCCGCTGGTAACCTTGTGCATTTGTAGGAGGATCATGCACGGGCCCTGTTTCCATATGAGGTTGGCGTCCCTCCTCGCCACCATCATGTTCGAAATTCCTGGACTTAATTGCTTTGCAATTGCTGCTAATCATTCTAGTGTCAGGTTCTTCTCCTAATGACGCTGGGTCATACAAGTTTGCAAAGTGACTGAAGAGGAGGAGGAGGAGGAGGAGAAGGACTTTTGCATCTTGGGCGCTTGTATTTTTAGATGACATGACGAGCGAGTAGGACGAAAAGAGAGAGAGAGAGAGAGAGAGAGAGAGAGAGAGAGGAGAGAGAGAGAGAGAGAGAGAGAGAGAGAGAGAGAGAGAGAGAGAGAGAGGAGGTGGTGTAGACCCCCCCCTCCCAAAAAAAAATGCCCCGCAAATATAATCAGATTGATCCTAAGACGTTGGCCAGACACAGGCAAGCAAGCAGGTCTCTCTCTCTCTCTCTCTCTCTCTCTCTCTCTCTCTCTCTCCTCTCTCTCTCTCTCTCTCTCTCTCTCCACAGGGACAAGAAACCACTGAATGCGTGCCTTCATTCAGACACACATAATTAGGATGTTTTATCATTTCGATTTGCATAAAGTTTGGTTCTGTAAGTGTGTGTGTTTGTTGATTTTATTTTTGCTGTTGAAATTAGATGTGTGAGTATGAATAATAATTCATTGGAACTAATGTTAGGGAATTTAATATTTATTTACTGTGTAAACACTTTCAGACAATTTATTAGTTGGTTTATGACTAGAATTTTAACAAGAAAAGTAATACTGGACAGAAGTTGATTCATAAACAATATTTCTGGTATTTTTTTATTCTATACTATTGGTACTGTTATTGTAGCTGTAAGAATTTATTTATATAAAGACTCCAATATTTACTGTAGTGTAAGACTCTAGCATATTTTCTTGTAAGTGGAGATAAATTAATGGTTATAATTAACCAGATTAATTCCCAAATGTTTTAATGGCTTTTGCTCGTCTGGTGTTGTCATTCTCTTAGGAGGCAAGTATTAATTGTCACGTTCAACTTGCACAATATCAACATCTTTCCCTTTTCAAGATTTTCATCCCCCTGATGTTGTTTTGGATGATCTAGTTCATTATTATTATTATTGTTATTATTGTTGTTGCTGTTGTTGTTGTTGTTTGATCTTGTTATTGTTGTTGAAGTTGCTATTATTAGAAATATTGATATTTAGTAGCAACATCAATAGTAATATTTGTACTGAAGTGATTGTGATGACTGATGATGTTGCCAGGCGCATTTTTTAAATAGGGAATTAAGTATTATTGCACTGAAAATCAATATAGGAATTTTTTCATGCTGTTTAACCATCTAGGGGCGCCCACAATCCCTAATTTTTGAAGGGTATTTGTATTAATTATTTTCAGTATCTATGGCTATTGGTGGCTGCTGTGTTTCATCTTGTCCCATATTTGAAGGTTTTTCAACACATGGTGACCGTATAACAAATGTTCTTAAATCTTTGGGTGTGCCTTTGCTCCGGTACAATGGCGTATTACAGTAATAGCTTCGAAATAACTTGTATAAGGCGTCAATTCATTAACTTACATACTTATTTTTTTTTCAGTTTTATTACGTTTTATTTTTATCTACAATTTTATAATCTTTCAGTTTTGTTCATGTTTTATTTCTTGGGATATTTTGATATATAATCAGTTTTGTATGATCAAATATCTTTAGTAATTCTTGATATTGATATAAATCTACATATATTTTTCTCCACGTGTAGTTATTTCCCTAATAGAGGGTGGTCCGGGAGATAAAACTCGACAATCACTGTCACATTCGTGTTTAAACCGGAGAATCGTAGTAAAGCTTGCTCAACTTTTCACTACACCAAAGGCTCATTAGAAGTGCATTTAACCCCCCCTACATACACTGCAGCTTGCACTTCTTTAAAGAACTTACAAGTTTCCTAGACATTGAGGCACTATCTTTCCAATTTACATTTCAAGGCACACAGTCAATCATTTTTAGCTCCTGTTCTCCTCATACCTGAACTAAATTAATTTTTTTTTCACTAATCCCTTATCGTCCATTCTTTCCACACACGGCTAGACAATATCATAGTATTTTGAAGTATCCTTTTACTCACTAGTTTTGTCATAATACCCAACAGCAATTTTTTTTTCTTTTTTATTTTCTTTTTTTTTTAATATACTGAGCATGCAATTCATCTCAAAATCCTCAGATTTTTTTTTGGTTGTACTAAACATCCACACTTCTTTGCTATGAATTAAAATTGACGCAACAATCCCCTCTTACATTCTCACCATGCCTTACAAAGTCAATTTGAATCTGTTCCCATTCTTGTTTGCCCCCATACAACCTATCTTGTAGCTCGCATCTTCTCATATCTTAACATCATTTGTTTTATATATTCTCAGATACTTTTCCATTCAGTGCCTTCTATTCTTCCACCGTCCTTATCAATTTATTTTCTTTTTCACGGTTTTCCTTTACCCCTCTTACCTTACTCATGCTCACATTATTTTTCCAACTCTTATTTTGTAAACACTTTCGATATATCATACTAATTTATTCAGTTTTCTTCTCTATCCAGAATCAACATATCTTTACTTAGAAAAAATTGCCATTTTACTTACCCATCATAACAAACTTTTTTTTATATATATAATTTCTTACCTACAGTCTTTTGTTCTTTCTCTTGACTTCTCGCAGGACTACATCCATAAAGATACTGAACAGTCACGGATGTGTAATAAATCTTGGTCTCAAACACGCTTTCACACCAAACCACATACTCTCCATCCTTCATATTCTTACGGACGTTTCACTATCATCATAGAAATTGAATCCAGACTCCCCTATTGCTTCTATCAATACAGTCATATGTTTTACTACGTTTATATTAGTCGCATACAGCTCTTGCCGTTTGCTCTAATTGTGTACTCGATATTATTATTATTATTATTATTATTATTATTATTATTATTATTATTATTATTGGAAGCTAAGCTACAACCTTAGTTGTAAAAGCAAGATGTTATAAGCTCAAGGGCTCCAACAGGGAAAAATAGCCCAATACGGAAAGGAAACATGGAAATGAAAACATTACAAGGGAAGAATACAATCAAAATAAGATATAAAATATTTTAGGAACGGTAACAACATTAATTTAGATCTTTCATATATAAACTATAAAAACTAAAAAAAATCAAGAGGAAGATAGGAAGAAGAGGTAGAACTGCGTGCCCGAGTGTGCCCTAGAGCAAGAGACATCCTCTTGTCTGAACCCAAAATATTTTTCCCTTAGTAGAGTTATTGTTATGTCTTAATTTTGTCAGTTAGAATGCTTCCTTTCTTCCCTGACATATTAGCTTATGATACGCCTGTGTAATTCTTACGGTCGTCTCTGTCAACTTCACCTTTATGCAGTATATCAAGTATTCAATTCACCCATTTCCTCTGATGTCTTCCCTCATCCAGACATAAGTGAGAAACCATAGTCATCAGCGGATAAAAAATAATGAAAATATAAAACATGGGCCATTATTGAAAAGGTCTTGTGGACAACGGCAAGGGCAAACGTAGACTTTAGTACCCGTAGGCTTTGGTTGTTAAAATTGATTGATTAATTTGACGTTTTCTGGCATCCTCTATCGTTGTTAAAAAAAAAAAATTGTTAAGAAAATATCCTGTCATTCAAATTGTCCAATTGAACATTGTTTCCCGAATGATAGATTGTTCTGCTCGCAGTTGTAAGGCTTTTGGTTAGCTCATGGCTTTCTGCACCAGTTAACTCATTCGTGAATGAGTATTACCAGTGGTTGAGTAAAGGAAAATGGAAGGTTTTTACACTATCGGTACTTCCTCTTCCAAATGGAAAAAGGCTTTTGGTGAAATATTACACACACACACACACACACACACACACACACACACACACATATATATATATATATATATATATATATATATATATATATATATATATATATATTTATATGTGTGTGTATCTATAAATATAATGTATATAAATAAATACAAAAATATATGTTTTTGTGCATATATTCATATACATATATAAACTACTGTGTTCCAGTAACGGGGTTATATCAGGATCAGTAGAGATCAGCTAGTATTCCGTGCAGAAACGGTTTGTTGAATGTGAAGGCACGTGTTTGTTAGTGCCGATGAGTGTACACTGCATAGACATGCGGACACCTGGCGCAAACGGGCCTTTGGAATATTGATCACGTTTGATAACTCCAACGGATCATCCTCTAGAAGAGAATCGAAGTCCGAAGTCTGGACTGCTATTCCGATAGAGTATTGTTGATAACGGGTTGAGGGCCTCTGTTTAAACATTGATCATCCGCTATCATAGTATTGTTGATAACGGGTAGAGGGCCTCTGTTTAAACATTGATCATCCACTATCAGAGTATTGTTGATAACGGGTAGAGGGCCTCTGTTTAAACATTGCTCATCCCATTTCAGAGTATTGTTGATAACGGGTAGAGGGCCTCTGTTTAAACATTGCTCATCCCCTATCAGAGTATTGTTGATAACGGGTAGAAGGACTCTGTATAAACATTGATCATCCCTTGTCAGAGTATTGTTGATAACGGGTTTAGGGCCTCTGTTTAAACATTGATCATTCCCTATCAAAGTATTGTTGATAACGGGTAGAGGGCCTCTGTTTAAACATTGATCATCCCCTATCAGAGAATTGTTGATAACGGGTTTAGGGCCTCTGTTTAAACATTGATCATCCTATATCAGAGTATTGTTGATGACGGGTTGAGAGCCTCTGTTTAAACATTGCTCATCTTCTATCAGCCCCTGTAATATATAATATACTTTTTCAATTGAAATCATTCCATAAAACCTCCTGGCTATGTCAACCAGTGTCAGGCCGGTTTACTGGCTACAGTTGCCCTTTTCCTTCTTTATCTGATAAAAAATGAAATTAGTATTTCCTTTCCTTCTTTGCTTTGTCATCTTTCCCTCTTCTACATACCGTGCTCATCTTAGACAAATACGGTAAAAAAAAAAAGCGAAGAAAAGTTAATGTGGATTTGTATCTAACATTGCTTTTGATATAAATAACCTATTCGTTCTATCCTTTTTTACACATCTTGTTCCTTTACTTGGAATATTCAATTCATTCGGAATTGATATAGGTTTTTAAAAACAACATACTAAACAATATATATATATATATATATATATATATATATATATATATATATATATATATATGTAAATATATATATATACATATGTATATATATATATGTATATATATATTTATATATAAATGTGTATATATAAACATATATATATATATATATATATATATATATATATATATATATGTGTGTGTGTGTGTGTGTGTATGTTTACACATACATATATAAGCAAGTTCAATAATGGTGATTATTTCACATGATTAAACTACAAATATAGAGATCATTGTTTGAATATCCCCCCAAAATTTTTACTCTTTAAATATAGTAATTGGAAAGATCGTCAGTTGATTTTAATATTTGTACATCCAGTGCTTTTATAAATAGTGTATACAACGTTTACGCTAACAATTAAAAAAATAAAAAAAAGAAAAGAGATATGTTTTTCTCTATCACATAATGAAATAATTGTATAAACGCGTTTTTCCCCTTCTATCGTGCAACATTATCTCCCATTGTCCTGTTTGATATCAGCTTCTATATTCTTGACAGCGCTTGATTGAGTCTGTGATGGTTTCTTGTGCGAGATTGATATTGATATATGCTCACCATAACCAAATAATTGCCAAATTTGCTTTTGAAACTCTGTTGGACGACTTTGAAAGAGGTTCATGACGACAACATTTATTGCTCAAGTGGTTATTGTTTTCAAACCCATGACAATTGTGCATTGTTTATATTGCTGTAACGTTGACTTCTATTTAACCTTACATGTTTAAACTTCCATTGAGAGCATTTAACATATAATCACTGCTTATTTGTTTTATTCTACCGTAGGCAAATTGGGTGGGGGAAGATATCCGACGAATCACGAACCATTTGTATATCAGAAGTTGCAAAACAAAAGCAATAAAGGAAGTACAGCTATGTAAAGAGAAACTCGCCGGACATGCCTGGCTGATGGAAAATGTTGAAGGCAAACTTTTGTAAATGATTGAAATGCATTCCAGCAGAAGTGTTCATGTACCTGAATAGATTAAAGGGAAAGTGAAACATAGTTTATTTGAAAAAACGATGACAGTAAATGCCGTTTGAAATTCATGTGAAAATCAGTTTCTTGTTTATATTATTTAATATTTTTAGTGTTCATAATAATCACTGTTTGGCAATGTTACGTTTTTTGTCCTCGTCTTTTTATTATATATACAAGTTTTTTTTGTATCTATTTATTTATTTATTTATTTATTTATTTATTTTTTTGCATTAAGAGTTTCATGGGATGTCATGCTGACGTAGATTGCCGTCATGGACTTGCTAGAAGTGAATGGCCTGACACAATAGAGGTTTGTGTTAAGTCCAGTGGAGATGGTCATGCTTCTTTTGTTGTTGCATACTACGTCTCCTCTTTGGAGAAGGTACGCGATTGTAGGCGAATTACAAATAATTTAATGAGGATATAAACTATCAACTTTCAACTGGGTTCCACAAGGCACTAGAAGAGTCGGAAGCCCCAGGCCTACATGGCTGA
Organism: Palaemon carinicauda; assembly: GCF_036898095.1. NCBI lineage: Eukaryota > Metazoa > Arthropoda > Malacostraca > Decapoda > Palaemonidae > Palaemon > Palaemon carinicauda. The sequence goes on from NC_090765.1 coordinate 35,967,691, forward strand.
GGATTCTGAAGAGTGAAGTTGGAGATGATGAATGGAGAAGTATTGATTTATAAGCTCAAGATAGAGACGACTGGTGATATCAAACCATTGTTCTCTAGTCTTGTGTAGTGCCATAGCCTCTGTATCCTGGTCTTCCACTGTCTGGGGTTAGAGTTCTCTTTCTTGAGGGTACACTCGGGCACACTATTCTATCTTATTTCTCTTCCTCTTGTTTTGTTAAAGTTTTTATAGTTGATATAGGAGATGTTTATTTTAATGTTGTTATTGTTAGAATATTGTATTTTTCCTTTTTTCCATTCCTCATTGGGCTATTTTCTCTGTTAGGGCCCCTGGGCTTTAGCATCCTGCTTTTCCAACTAGGGGTTGTAGCTTAGCAAGTAATGATAATAATAATAATGATAATAATAATAATAATAATAATAATAATAATAATAATGATAATAATAGGCGTAGGACATGACGATGATGAAGTGTATCAGATTGGCTTCGATTACTGTAGCACTTTTTTTCGTTTTGTTCTCCCTGATTGCTCAACTGATCATTGGTATCTTTGCGCCTCGTATTACGTCATCATCTATTTTCATTGCGAATACTAATGTTCTATTGTCCTCGTAAATTAGATTGTGTCTTGTGTTTTGTTTACTTTCCAATTGGTTAATGATGGTAAAAAAAAAACAATTTATTCTCTCTCTCTCTCTCTCTCTCTCTCTCTCTCTCTCTCTCTCTCTCTCTCTCTCTCTCTCCCTCTCTCTCTCTCTCTCTCTCTCTCTCTCTCTCTCTCTCTGGAGTTTTAATTGTTGTAAGTTTCAAGACCGTGAAGTCTTTTTATATTAATGGAGAGAGAGAGAGAGAGAGAGAGAGAGAGAGAGAGAGAGAGAGAGAGAGAGAGAGAGAGAGAGAGAGAGATTTCTGTAAAGCAAATATCATAAACATTTGACAATATTTATTTGCTGCCCCCCAAATTCATATCACAAGTAATAGTTACGCCTATATAGATATTAAGGGTATGTTACCCTTATATTGTTTTTCATCAAATGGTAAATTTATAATTAGTAAAAATACCCTGTGAATTTTAGGAATTATATTTTTTTTTTCAAATTCTTCAATCTTTATTTTTAATCTTTTTATCCATTGCAGAAAATTTCAGAAAGTATATCATTGTATTACATCAGATGAAGTAATTATAGGGTTACAGTTTGTATTGTCTAATATCTTACAGCAAGAAGATACTAAACAATACATTATTTTTTTTTTTCTGAAATTTTCATCCGACATTTTTTTTTTCTTTAAAATGGATTCGAAAGAAGAAATAAATTTATTCCAGATAAAACTGAGAATATCATCGGATTTCATGGTCGACTTTGGAGCTGGCAAAAACGACATGGCGTTCTTGATATTACTATTATTACTTGAGAAATGAGGAAAAATGCCCAGTTGTCGAATTCTTATTTTCTTGACTTTGTGTGCATGCGCGAATTTTGTGTGTGTGTGTGTGTGTGTGTGTGTTTGGATAATTATCCTGCGGACATCCAAGTCAGCAAAGCGTTTTCTGCCTTGGCCCTTATGACATTTCCGAAATCTTCGCCGGAAAGTTGCCTTCGGTAATGTCCTTTTTTACTAGTCGTGGCGAATCCGCCTTCAGAAATTCTTTTACTTTACTTACTATTTTATAAAGTTTATTTCCAAAGCTAAACTTCAGTTTCGCCGTTTGTGTCTGGCAATTAACTTTATAACAAAGTGTTGCCGCAAACTTTTCTTGGAAGGGGTTCAGACGAACGTTTTCTTAATCCAAATTGCCTCGTCATTATTTTTTTCCCTTTCGTTCTTTCAAGCTTTATCGGTTCGCTGTGCTTGTAAATGTGTTTGTGTTGGTAGAGGGAGTTTCGTGGAAAATAGATTGTTTGTTTCCTTGTATTGAATGTTTTGAGGATATTTTCGGTTTCATTTTATTATATTTATTCAGTGTTTTACACAACTTTGTTATCCAGTATTTTTCATAACTTACTTTTTCAGTATTTCACAAAACTTATTTATTCAGTATTTTTCAAAACTTATTTATTATGTATTTTTCATAACTTATTCAGTATTTTACCAAACTTATATCAATATTTTTCAAAACTTGTTTATTCACTATTTTTCAAAACTTATTTATTCAGTATTTTTCAAAACTTATTTATTATGTATTTTTCATAACTTATTCATTATTTTACCAAACTTATATCAATATTTTTCAAAACTTGTTTATTCAGTATTTTTCAGTACTTATTTATTCAATACAGTATTTCTCAAAACTTATTTATTCAGTATTTTTCAAAACTTATTTATTCATTATTTTACAAAACTTATTTATTCAGTATTTCTCAAAACTTATATATTCAGTATTCTTCAAAACTTATTTATTCAGTATTTCTCAAAACTTATTTATTCAGTATTCTTCAAAACTTATTTATTCAGTATTTCTCAAAACTTATTTATTCAGTATTTTTCAAAACTTGTTTATTCAGTATTTTTCAGAACTTATTTATTCAGTACAGTATTTCTCAAAACTTATTTAATCAGTATTTTTCAAAACTTATTTATTCAGTATTTTACAAAACTTATTTATTCAGTATTTCTCAAAACTTATTTATTCAGTATTCTTCAAAACTTATTTATTCAGTGTTTTTCAAAACTTATTTATTCAGTATTTTTCAAAACTTATTTATTCAGTGTTTTTCAAAACTTATTTATTCAGTATTTTTCAAAACTTATTTATTCAGTGTTTTTCAAAACTTATTTATTCAGTATTTTTCAAAACTTACTTATTCAGTATTTTTCAAAACTTATTTATTCAGTATTTTTCAAAACTTATTTATTCAGTGTTTTTCAAAACTTACTTACTTCAGTATTTTTCAAAACTTATTTATTCAATATTTTTCAAAACTTATTTATTCAGTGTTTTTCAAAACTTATTTATTCAGTGTTTTTCAAAACTTATTTATTCAGTATTTTTCAAAACTTATTTATTCAGTGTTTTTCAAAACTTACTTATTTATTATTTTTCAAAACTTATTTATTCAGTATTTTTCGAAACTTATTTATTCAGTATTTTTCAAAACTTATTTATTCAGTGTTTTTCAAAACTTATTTATTCAGTATTTTTCAAAACTTATTTATTCATTGTTTTTCAAAACTTACTTATTTATTATTTTTCAAAACTTATTTATTCAGTATTTTTCGAAACTTATTTATTCAGTATTTATCAAAACTTATTTATTCAGTGTTTTTCAAAACTTATTTATTCAGTATTTTTCAAAACTTATTATTCAGTATTTTTCATAACTTATTTATTCAGTATTTTTCAAAACTTATTTATTCAGTAATTTTCGAAACTTATTTATTCAGTATTTTTCAAAACTGACTAAACATTATTGGCTGCAGGTAAAAGTATGATATTAAATGATTGTCAGGAAATAGTAAATAACAAATCGTATAAGAAAGTTATTTGAATAAAGGTTGATTGTTATTTAGTGAGAAAATTAATCAACGTAAAGTATCATCGTAGTTTTTAAATAATATTTATAAAATATATAGAGATAAACAGGTATGTATCCTCAGCCGTTGTTATAAAAGAGGATTTAATGCTTGTAACTGGATTTACATATAAAATGATGATTCATGAAGAGATGTCAAATGAGTTTTTAGTGAGAATTTTATCAAAGGACCTTTTGATGATAATAATTATTGTCGTTATTATTATTATTGTTATTATTATTATAATGATGATGATGATGATGATGATAGAAAAACCAGAGAGAAGAAGAAAAGCAATAAATAGAGGAGAGATAGAACATTGGGATTAAAAGTTGTTCTATATGTTACTAGATGTAAAGAGGAAGGTTGCTGAATAATGGATGATAAAATTAGAGACGCAAATGAAGGAATATTGTCTGAAGTGAATCAGACAATATTCCTTGTCTGATTATTTAGAAGTTATGTTATTATGGAAGATATTTGAGTGGCTGATGTTAATGACGAATTGATGTTGATGGGAATGGTTGGTTTAATTATGAACATTTTCGTGGAAGTGACTGAAGAGATAAAAGGAGCTGTTAAAGAACGCAGGGATGCTACTATAGTCAATATCTTTTAGCGAAGCAGATTTGCACCGACTCGCAGCGGTGCCCTTTTAGCTCGGAAAAGTTTCCTAATCGCTGATTAGTTGGACGAGATAATTCTAACCAATCAGCGATCAGAAAACTTTTCCGAGCTAAAAGGGCACCGCTGCGATTCGGTGCAATTCTGCCTGGCTAAAAGAAATGGACTATAGTATGGTGGCCCTGACTAGTACAACTTGGCTGACCATGGCGGTCTAAAAAACATTTCACCACTAAGAAATGATACGACAACTAATATACGAATTAATAATATCTTGAGCAGAACCGAAATATCGAGATATGCGCGATGCTGTAGTACGGTGGTGGTAGTGTAAGGGACTAACCACAGTTGGTAAAGTATTTTTGGTAATTGCAAGGCTCTGCTGGAATGGGTGAGTGAATAAGTATGTGTTATATTTTATGAAAGTAAAGTTGATTTTAAGAATTATAAGAACATAGCTTCAATGCGGCTATATTAGGCTTTTGGTAAAGAAAAAACATCAGACTACAAAAATCTAGATTAAAGAATTGGGGTCTTAGTAAGGGGATAGCAAAATTAGATTAGAAAACGTTAAAACATTTTTATAGGGTAAAAGTACAGTAGAACATTTATATGAGGTGAAGGAACATAGAAAATACTTATGACTATATAAGTGTAGTGGAAATGTAAAAAGTGTTGAAAATGTATAGTCCAATAACTAGTGAAAGAGTTTGAGAATGTTTTTCTATATTAGATATGAGCAAGACTAAGGTTAAGGGGGTACATGAAAACCGAGAAGGTTGAGCATGGAATGTTAGTGTTGAGACGTTTGAAAAATGCGAGCAGTTGATTTGCATACTTATATGTTATCAAGTTAAGTACAGCAAGTGAGGGTAGGATGAATGAGGAGTTAATTCAGAGAATAACTAAAAAAGGGGAGATAGATGGGAAAGTGCAAAAGACGTAGAAAAATATGGAAGAATTATTGAGGGAAAAGTAATTGTGGTCGCCTATTGGAAACGTCTCTGCCTATCATTCTGCTGCACGGAGTTCGAGATACGCTCAAGCTCGATAGTTTCTAGTAGTGTCTGCAAACTCACCGTTCTTGTGAGCTAGGGATGCAGGTTGGTAGTGGGTCTAGCTACTGAGTCATCAGCAGCCATTGCCCGGCTCTCCCTGGTCTTTGCTTGATGGAGATGGTTGTTAGGGACTTACATTATATGTAGTTTTGTTCAGTCTCAAATGTATTGTCTCGTATCTTACCGCTGCCATTCATGAGCGACCTTTAAAAAAGTGGACTGTTGAAATCTTTTTGTAATGAAGTGAAACGTGGAGGTTGGATGTCAGTAAATGGAAAAGGGTAGGTTAGAGATGTTGAATTTAGCTGTTTGCATAGTTTATGAGGATTAAAGGGAAAACGAAAGAATAAATGTTGACATAAGTATTCTTAAGGAGGCTATCAAAAGTAAAAGGGTGTACCATGTGTTTTTAGATATTTTGAACATATGGTGAGAATGTAGTATGATGGGCTGTTGAAGAGAATGCATAATTTGGAAACGTTGGGATGGGGGTGGGTGGGAGATGAAGACCTAGAAATAATAATAATAATGATAATAATTCTTTATTCCAACAAAAACCATATACAGAGCTACAATATGGGTACAGTGAAGTTACACTTATGACATCAATAAAAAAAAAGATAAGAAATTTAATAACACCAGTGATTGTTGTTGGAATGAAATAGGTATTTATAAATTAGAACCTTATTATCCAGAAAGCTTAAAAGTTTTCAATATAGCAATGTGTGGTGGGCCTCGACAGACTTCTGTAGAGTCTTCTGAGTCTTCTGTGTTGATGCACTAAGCAGTTTGTGCTGTGAAGGATTTCTGAGCCAGGATTCATCCACGATTCATCAGTTGAAGTATGAATGTGGTATTGACCGTTGCATTAAGTAAAACGTCTTGATGCAAGTACTTATTCGTACTTATGTAGTAGATTTGCAGGCTATGCAATACAATAGTATGATGAGATTGTACATGTGTAGTTACGAATGTGTGTTCTCATACATAGATAGACTACATTTGACCATTTGTTTAGATATATTTAAAAATACAACGTCGTCCGCCGGAAACCGTGAATTATCGTATTTCAGAAGTATAACCAACTGTTTTTTTTATATTACTATAGATACTGTAACAATATTTTTTTTTAATCACTGTGCAATATAAATAGTCACCGTTTTATCACAAATACTAAAGTATACAGTGATTCTATAAGTAAGATGTTACGTATTCGTATCCATATATATATATATATATATATATATATATATATATATATATATATATATATATATATATATATATATATATATATATATATATGTATATATATATATATATATATATATATATATATATATATATATATATATATGTATATATATATTTGTCCTAAGACAGGCTAGTATTTTCTAGTATAATAATTAGGTAGCAGGTTTATACCGAAAAATAAGATTAGTATATAATTTTAATAGTTCTGTACTAGCAATTTATCTGTTGATCACGTCGCCTTAATTTTGACTTTTAGTTTTCATTACCAACCTCTTTGGCTGTGAGAGACTGAAGGGCCTCTTTATCTTATCGGGCAAATGAGAATATATGATTTTTAAAGTGCGGCCACACGCCTTCCACCTGGCATTATTAGTCGCATTGTCTGCCCTTGAACGAACACACACACAAAAAAAGCGACTTGCTCCTTTTCGAACGGACGAGATTTTTTAGCAAATCGAAACTAGTAATTTTTATCCCTTTTATTCAATGCGCACACCATCTGGTGTCGCTGGCGGTGGTATGCTGAGCACTGATTGTTTGCCACGTTTGAACAGCGATGTTACATACTTCACCTGCCACCTTAATTATTATTGTAAACTAATCACAGGTAACACTTAATGGGAAAGAACCCAATCTAGCAGGGACGAATGCTTCTCCCCACTGAATAAAAAAAAAGGCAGAGCATGGACGCTAATGGGATGTCTCTCTTTCCAATTGATAGGTGTTTAGGGGATTAGGAAAAGGTTGGCAATTTCGACCGCATAGAAGAGAAGGATAGGGAGGTAGGATCGGGAAACGAAGAGAGTTTTAGTATAATGGATTACTTACGTAGAAGAAGGAGGTGGTCGTTGAAGATTAGTTGATATTTACATGGGGAGAAGGAATAGATGAAACAAAAGTAACTTGGAACTGGGGATTTTAGGATTGTCTGTGTCGGAGTTGTAGGGATAAATATTAAGTGTGTGAGGTTGAGAAGGGGGGAGGGGGGGGGTTGCAGTGAGCGAAGGTAATGAAGGTGAGATGAAGCAGTTGGGGCAGAGTCCATCCAGGACTAGGTGGGGTTAGGAGTGATAGGGATGGGGCTTGGGGGCGGATTGGGGATTGGCTGGTGGTGAGGATGGCGTCCTTTACCTGTCCCATATGGGGCAGGCCGAGGACCCTCCCAAGGGGCTTCACCACACCTGCATACCAATCCCTTACAGCCGGATGGAAACCACGCCTCCACAACACTGTTGCCAAAATCCGCCTTGTATAACGCTTTGCAATAATCAAGAATGATCTGCCATTAATTGGTTTTTCCGTTTATTTTATTCAAATTGTATATTTCAAATGCATAAGGTAATATTGTACTTTATTATTTGAAGAATTTTAAATAAAATCAAATTATAATAGAAATTGAAATTGCAAGCTCAACATAAAATGGTTTTGGTAACACCACCAGACGGCAATGCAACTTGAAGGCATTGTGGGCAGTCTGGTCATGGAATCTCTCACAGTTTCCTCTGGTATTGGATGTGGGGGGTGGGGGGTAGAAGTAAGGGACTGGGGGACTGGGGGCTGGTCCCTGGGGGAGTGCATAGAACGGGGTGGCAGCGGAGGAATGGCTGCATAAAAGCTCCATGTTCATAAAAGGCTGCTGAGGTTCTGCCATCATGAAAAATCAAACACCACCGGCCCCATGGAAGGAATTAGAAGAGGGAGGTAATCGGCGAGAGGCATTCCTTTGGGGGGCTATGGGTCCTGGTGGATGGGACGGGGGAGGCCCCTGGGGGGTAGAGGGTTGTTGTCAGACTATAAATCAACCCTTAATGCGATACGAGTCAACAAATAGCGGTTTCGTTTATGACCCAACCCATCCATACTTTGAGTTCACAATTTTGACTGGTCTTTCTTTTCCCTTTTTTTTATGGATGAGGGGTGTCCTAATTGATATAAAAGATTGTTTTGATTGAGGCTATTGATATTTTCTAAAGAATGTCTTATAAATCGATGGTTATCACCTCGATCAATTATTGAAATGAAGTACATTAATTAAAGATTAAAAAGAAAATCACCATTAATTTCATATATTATCTCAGACAAATAAACACTTGATCAAGTTGGCTACGACATTATAAGCTTAAAAAAAAAAATCTATAAACAGAACCAAAAATATTACATGTTATTTCAATAGGATATAATTATCACTTATTAACAGTAATATATTTGAGCTTGCAAGGGAGATATAGGAATAGGTTCCCAAAATTAGTATGCAAATTCAGTTGTTAAGGCCATTAAGAGAAATGTGTATAGCTTTCCTAATTATTTTATAATTAACATGTCTGGTAAAGTATTCATGCCGCGTGCTGCAATTCAGGACATTTGCTTTGTAAAGTCAAACTAATTCATGAAAATTCGAACTAATTTTATATATTTTGCATCAATTTATAAAACCGAAATTTACCATGCATGGTGAATCCAAGGGTAGCACACAAAAAGGAGATTTTTATACCTCTCTTTTGTCCAAATGAACAAGCATAATAACATTTAATTGAGAATATTAAGATCTTTGCAAACTAGACAATACACCTCATATTTTCTCTAAATTTTTTTGAGATATGTGGCTAGCATGATTATTATTACTAAGGGGGGTTAGTTGGGGGGATAGGGGGGTGATTGAGGAGCAATGTTAGAGGCATCTCGGTAGAAGCGCCCCGAGTCAAATGCATTGCGCCCAGCCTGAAAATTGGCACATGGACAAATACGGTAAGGTGCTTGGGGGAGAGTTGCCTACAGTCGCTGGCGCTTTTCTTCTTGGCCGTGATATAGCGCGTTCGTCTTCTCTTTGTCAGCCTCATGACTCGGAAGTCGCTCGTGATGTGATTAAGCTGTGCAATTCATCCCATTGGATGCCGTTATATTAAACGAATAGTCTTGTTTCTCTTTCCTTCCACACGCTTGACTGGCAATTATGGATGGGTATGTTGAACCATCTAGTGCTGGCAATTTCTGCAACAGGTATGCAGAGAAAGTCTCCGCCCATCTAAGGTCAGGGGCGGGTGCCGAGTAGCCAATTTTATATTGCCGTTAAAATTCTCTAAGGTAAAACTTTTGTGAGACTTTTGATATTGCTGGATGATATATAGATATTTATTCGGGTGTTTTCTATTGAAAATAAGACCATTAAACCCGGGAACATCTCGTAATTGGCATAACCAATCTAATGTTTGTTGTCGACGTCGCGAGAGCTGGCAACGACGGGGTCAGCAACGGTTACCCTGCAAGACGCCCGGATTATCTGGCATTTCTCAATTAAAATGGAAATTAAGTTGAAATTAATAGAAATGATGAGAGCCATTTCGAAGTCGACTACGAGTTGAACCTGGGCCGCATCCAATGCAAGGTTGAAGAGAGCCCCCGTGAGTGATGTACCCGACGCCACATTATTTAATGGTTGTAAAATTTACGAAAGGGATTTTTAAAAAGCCCTGTTTTATACAGCGTGGGACTGGCGAGACCTTTAAATTGAGGCGGGTTTGGCCTCCCGAGCGAGAAATGGACGCCACCGGACTCGGCTGGTCCACATGAAGTTACATTCTTTCCTTCCTCTGTTAGTAACATTATGTAAGAGAGTTTGACTGATTTGATAGACGTTATCTTAAAGGGGGTTCAAGATGCCTTTAGATTTATTTCTTGCTTATTCTGTGTGAGAGCTTTTGATTGTTTTTTTTATGCTGTGTGCATACCATGAGGAATGCTTTTATGCTTTTGTATCCCTATGAAGTTATATGTAAATAATTATGTTTGTTAGAAAAGACCGCATTTTAAAGAAAGCTAATAAAAGATTTAGGAAAAAGCATTATGTAATCTCTCGTGTATGTAAGCGTTTGAACTTGGGTAATCTCTCTCTCTCTCTCTCTCTCTCTCTCTCTCTCTCTCTCTCTCTCTCTCTCTCCTGTATACATGGGCTTGAACTTAAGTCATTAACGACTGTCTTTTCTCTCTCTCCTCCCCCACATGAACGCGCAAAAACATTAATACATTCTCTGCTTTTATATGTTTGTCCTGAGAAGACGTTTTTTGCTTCGTATTGTTCTCATTGAACGTATGTTACATTAATTGCCGGGCATGACTCAATTAAGATATTTTCCAAGAGGATTCTGTGATCAAAAGTGCTACATGATGAACAATGTCTTGAATTTACATAAATTAAGTATATATCAGAAAAACTAGAGAAGTAATAAAGTATATGTTTTTTGTTCAAGTATAAATGGCAATAATATATGTAAAGGTATCCAAGTTAATTATATACACTATCATAGTAAGATTGTCTTTTGGCAAACAACTGAACATGTAATAATCAAGTAAATAATATATACTATCATGATAAGATAGTCTTTTGGCAAACTGAAAAGATAATAATTAGGTATGCATCAGCTTACAAGATTTGTTTGTCAACAATGTATGAAAATTTGAAAAGTAATTGACTCAGAAAATGATGACAGACAAACAGAACTATCATAAACAAAAACCTTTGTAGGTCAATAAGCGAAGTAGGCGTGAATTGTGTAACAAACATCACGGGACTTGACATGTCACTATGTTAGTGGCGGATGGCACATATCTCGCCTCCTCCCCATTCCTCCTCCTCCTCCTCCTCCTCCTCCTCTCCCTTGGGCATGGTGGGAAGGTTGGGGGGGGGTCTTGAAAGGGTAACCAGTATAGGTATGATTCCCTTTCTCTTTCGCCAAATAGTGATGATGTCTATGGCACGAGATTGGAGGCATTCTCAGAAATCGTGGTTGGTAATAGTGAAGAGATGGATGCTACTCACTGAAGAAGAAGCGATTCATTTGTCTTCTTCTTTTCCCTCCAGCTGACATTTATTAGGATTTATAATTGGCTTAAGAATGAGGGCACCATAATCTAGTTGATTTACTAATGTCTGTTCATTGTCTTTTTATTTTCTTCTCGGTTTTCTTAATAGGATTTGCAATTGACATTTATTGTAGAGGTGACTCATTCGTTATATTATGTATTAGTGCCAATTAAGATGATGTTCTGCTTGAATTTATTGTTTGTATGCCTTGCATATAATAGTGAGTCTCTTGCATACTTCGAATAGTATGATTAATATATGTTAATCTACTGTTTCCCCTTATATTGTATTATACTTCTGTATTTATACAGCGTCAATGACCTTAGATGTCAGGATGCCTGAAATTTTTAAACCAATCAGTCAATCTGTATTTATAGTCTACAATCGCCATAACATTTATAACCTACTTCACTATGGACAGGGTAAATGATAAAATATATCCTTGGTATTCAGACTGGTGATATTTTGTTGTATGTCATGAAAATTGATGTGTTACTGAGTAGAGCGCGAAGGCAGATTTATTCAACAGGAGATAAAGAAATACAGCATGTTATTTGTACAGCTTGGTTAGGCTCTGTATCTATATATTTCTGGAAATAATCATGTGAACGATTTTATTTCCTTTTTTAAAGTTATTTGTAAAGCAGATTCCAGATATAAGTTATTTGTAAAGCAGATTCCAGATATAAGTTATTTGGAAAGCAGATTCCAGATATAAGTTATTTGTAAAGCAGATTCCAGATATAAATTATTTGTAAAGCAGATTCCAGATATAAGTTATTTGGAAAGCAGATTCCAGATATATCAGATATTGCATATATGAAGTTGCTACCTGAACGCGCAATGGAAAATAAGATATACGAAGTTTAATTATTGTACCTAGGCTTGAAAGGAAAATCATACTCCGTATTGTGACCATGGGATAGATGTTCGCGTGTCAGAAGCTGAACCATTGTTATAATTGGTTGGGTTTTCTTGAGCCATAACTAAAGGATACTGTCGGATACTGAATGGAAGTTCCACTCTGTTTATAAACGTTAAAATGAAAGAAAACTGTTCGAAATGTGATTATACTTGGTAAAATATGAAGCTCTAGGATAACGATAAGATTGAGTTGAAACACATATCGTCTTTTCCAAATTTAACAGAATGCTATAATATTTCTTATTTAGCTTAAAAATAGCATTCAATGCCCCTTTTTTATAGTACTGACAATAAGAGCAATAAAAATGCCCTTTAGATTTCAAATCTACAATATTGCTTGGATAAGAATAATTTTTTCCCCCTGCTACTTCATAGGCACTTTCACCTCGTTCATTGTAGTCATTACTTGGAAGTCTACAGCAAGGTCCTTTAAATATACTCGGAGTATATTTTAAGGACCTTGGTCTACAGCATACTCTTGGCCCTTAGCTCTCGCTTTTTAGCCTTCAGTCATACCTCTGTTCATGCTTCCTTCCTTCCATCTTGCTCTCCTGCCTCCTAACCTTTGCTTCACACTTTCCCCTCGGCTGCTCAGGGACCTTATGGCCTAAATTTATTATTCCTGCTGTCACATATTTTATATATGTGTAGGTCTTAAATTTTATTTTATTATCTGTTCCTATCCATTACTGTATTTGTTTCACATATATGTTTGATATCTTTTACATTGAACAGTACACACGTTCTTGACCTTGGAATTCTGTGCTCAACCTGCTATGATAAACTGGCGTTATTGTATTTCTTATTTTTTTTTTTTTTTACTGATGTCATAAGTGTAACAACACTGTACCCCTAGTGTAACTTTGTATATGGCTATTGCTGAAATAAAGGTTATTATTATTATTATTATTATTATTATTATTATTATTATTATTATCACCATACAAAAATTTAGACACAAGGACATATTTCACACATTTATACCTTGATCATTCTGCCGCGTCAGGATGGAAAAGCTTATTGTGTCGCACATTACAGTTTGTGTTTGATATGAGCAATTGGCCTTTCCAAGCATTGCAAGTGAAGAGATGATAAGGAAAAAAACAATTGCTTGGTAGACGGGGTTTATAAGATATGTTGGAACACAAGGGTATTAGTAGCCTTGAAGAAATTTATTTTCAGAAGATAGGTTGTGGTGAAGAATTTTTTTTAATAACATTTTAGGTTGTGGTAGTAATATTGATAGCGGGTATTCTATATATAGAATGCAAAAACAATTTGACGTTTCCTGTCTAAGAAATTGAGGTTTGTCAAATTGATGCCTGCAACTTTGTATAGAAATTGTTTATTCGTTTGTACATATTTGGAATATTACTGGATACATATACGTTGAATTTATTACATGAATTAACTTACTGACGAACTTAAATGTCTTGCTTGTGGGTTCCACTTATACATAGTGATTTATGATTGATTGAGTTTTCTGGCATCTGAGGTCATTGTTAATATTTACACCGAATGGAATATGAACAAAAGTTCAAGTAACGCGGTGGTCTTTTTTTTACATAATATAGAGCGGTGTTTTGGCATTTAATGGCATTGGCACAAGAAGACCAACCAAGACAAGGTTGAAGAGAAATCTCGAGAAACTTCCTTTTCGAACTCGAGTGACAAACAATGATCCAGAAATTTCTTGATTGGAAGTTTTCCCGTACAAAATAGGTTTATAAGGGATTTTTCTATATTAAAAAGTTTAGTATACATATATATATATATATATATATATATATATATATATATATATATATATATATATATATAGTTTATTTATTGGGGTCAAAATTTGGGTAATGGAAAATATATATAGTTTATTTATTGGGGGCAAAGTTTGAGTAATGGCAAATGTATATAATTTATTTGTAAGGGGCAAGGTTTGAGTAATAGAAAGATTCAGGTTAGGAGAATATTTTGGAGGGAGTGATGAGCGATGTAAGTGGTAAAGGTTGAAGTTTTTGGAATATTTAATGGCTAAGTGTTCTAAAAGAAGGAAGTATGCATGTGAATTATATGTATGAATTAAAAGATCGTAATTAGGAAGTGCTTGAAATATGCATGGAAGGCTCAAAAAAAAAGTCTCTTTGTTTTTCCTTCATAGAAGCCCATCAATCATTTAATGATAATTTTTTTTTATTTAGAATTAAGGAAGGTCGACCTAACAGAATTTCAAATTATTATTATTATTATTATTATTATTATTATTATTATTATTATTATTATTATTATTATTATTATTATTACTATTACTTGCTAAGCTACAACCCTAGTTGGAAAAGCGGGATGATACAAGCCCAGGGATCCATGTCTTGTGTAAGTGAATAAATGAAATTGCGAACTGAAATGTTAAAGCTACAAGAAGATATAATCGACTGAGCATTTAAAGGATATATTTCCGGGTACAATATTCTTATCAACGAACGTGCTTGTACGTAGTCTATTTTCTCTTAGACAAATAAAGTTAGCTCACCAGTCGCACATTCATATTGTTTATAATTGTTTTATGTTTACATAACCTATATTAATCCTTGAACGCGTCGAAATGTTTACTCAACAGTAAACTGCTTCTGCTTATAGATATCTGTATGTATTATACACAAACAATGAGGAAAACGTATCTCTTTACTTTAACAATAATTTTCGTGTATTTTAAGGTCTGTTGAATAATAGATCGCACTTAATTGAAGTACATACAAACACAGACGCGAACACGTGCGTAAAGCACACATGCCTGGGGGAGGGGGGTGGGGGAGTAAGTCAATAATTTCATGTAGCTTTATAGAAATCACTGGTCCCCACCTGACAAAAGGAGCTGGTGCGATATGAGAGAGAGAGAGAGAGAGAGAGAGAGAGAGAGAGAGAGAGAGAGAGAGAGAGAGAGAGAGAGAGAGAATGTTTTTGAATTAATTAATTTATTGCGCCCATTGGCGTCAGACATTAGGGTACATGGTAACAATAATATAGTTTACCTCTATAAAGTAATTGATTTATGCCAAAAAAATCATACGGGATACAAATATACACACACACACACACACACACACACATATATATATATATATATATATATATATATATATATATATATATATTTATATACACATGTATATATTGTAACAATGATATTGTTCACATCTATTATTTAAAGGTTATACACAAAGAATTCACACGGAATACAAAATAAAATTAATAGTTTGATTTCGTAGTAGAGAGAGAGAGAGAGAGAGAGAGAGAGAGAGAGAGAGAGAGAGAGAGAGAGAGAGAGAGGGGGGGCGTATTTGCATACCAAGTATCTGATATCAATATGTGTGAATTATTGTTTGAAGGTAGAAATGAATGGAGTAATATCAGCCCATGATTTCAAAATTAGAACGAGCGGTCTTGCACCTAAACAACTGTTGAAACATCACAGCTGTGTAGAAAGTTCCTGCTGGACGCACAGATGAACCATTTGGTGTTGTGTACCTAGAGCATATTTGGATCTTTAATTTATTTATTCGTTTTAATTTCATATAGTGTTTAAACAAGGTTTCAGTTCGGAGGTTTTCTCCATTGCATTCTGACACGATGTAATTTATGACTCGGAATAGACCGTTGGACGTTGATTGATGAACTTACTTGGTGATTTTCTATTGAGCTTTGAATTAGAATTTACCTGGTTGTCATTGTTACGGTGAGAGAGAGAGAGAGAGAGAGAGAGAGAGAGAGAGAGAGAGAGAGAGAGAGAGAGAGAGAGACCTGCATTCTTTCAGAATGAGTTCGTAATTGTACAACCTGAATTTTCCAGTACATATAAATGTTTTAAGCCCACTTATGAATGGCAGTGGGAAGGGACAGTGACATTACCCTATCAAGCAGGTCAATGAACTAGAAGCTGTCTATATATACATATGGTCAGCGCCCAAAGCCCCTCTCCGCCCAAGCTAGGACCAAGGAGGGCCAGGCAATAACTCAAAAGGTAGACCAAACCCCCCATCCTTAGCTCACAAGGATGGTAAGGTTGCAACGACCAAAGGAACTAACGAGTTTGAGCGGGACTCGATCCCCCGTCTGGTGATCACCAGGCAGAAACATTACCAATAATGCCAGCACAATTATACCCCATATTATTTATCAATTACAATAAAAGGATTACAGTGACTTACGCTGTAAGATATTGATAAATCGTGTTCATGAACAGGAAAGATGATCTTTAGGAAAAAGTCCCATGGCAACAGTCGCGGTCCATCCGAGCTAACATCTTTAAAAGAAAAAAAAAATCTTAACAGACGTGTCAGCGACGGCATCATAATCAAAACAATATCAGCACCTGCACGAATGAGGAATCACTTTTTGCACATGGAAGGAAAAAAATTGAAAAGAAATAGTAATGATGAAGCATTCCTATATTGTAAGTTGTAAATTGCACGTGACTCCATATGTATTTTTGTACTTACTAGATAATTGATTGATGAATAAAAAAGAGAAGGAGCAATTTATTGCCTTACATGAAATGTTCACTAATTTTAGCATCATCTGACTTGTTTTTTGGGGAAAATTCGATTACCAGACTTTTGTTTTATATTTTTATTCAAAATTTAGCTTTCAATAACAAATTGATTTTTGTCATTGAATTCCGATAAAAAAAAACATGATGTGAAGACTCAGACTAGCTCTCTCTCTCTCTCTCTCTCTCTCTCTCTCTCTCTCTCTCTCTCTCTCTCTCTCTCTCTCTCTCTCTCTATATATATATATATATATATATATATATAAGATACACGTGCATCCGTATGTATATATGTAGTTTGTGTGTGTAGACCTCTATTTCGTTTTCTTATTAGGTATTTGCAGCGTGATTCGTCGTGGGAGTGCCTAATTATAAATTAATTATAAATTTCTCTCCTCTTTGTTCTCATCCCCGCGTAAGGCCAATCTAATTAGGACATCTTAGGATTGAAATGAAATATAATATCTTGGGTAGTGGTTGTAGAAATGCGAACCTTCTGAAAAAAAAAAAAATATTTCTCACGAATGTAGACATGAAAATACACACACACACACAAACGTATATAGGCTATATATGTATGTGTATGAGCTGTATATATATCACGTGGATTGGTTATGTGTCATGGATAAAGAAGTCTAGCAACCTTTGTACCTCATGATGATTAACTACAAGAATTTAATGCTTTATTTATTATTTTTATGATTGTTTGTTGATCTCTTTCTTAATAAGAGTAGGATACGGAGTTGTACAGGAATGTTACTGTAGATTGTTCTTTTGACTAGCATCAAGTTAATAGGTTTTGATATCCTATATCCAATATAGCCAAATTTGTTCATAGTTTTGCAAACAAACTATGACTCCGGGCTGAATGCCCTTTCAAGCCAAAAGATTTGTTTTGAGTCTCAACAAACCGTCTGGGCGATGAAAATTTGTGTTCGCAGGATTTTGACTTTTGACATATTAGCTTGGTGGAAGTATGTGTTCTCAATGCTTCTTGCTTGTTTGACTATTCACCCATGACTGATAATTTCTTTTTCATGTCTCATATTACGCTTAGAAGAACCCCTTATCCTCTCTCTCTCTCTCTCTCTCTCTCTCTCTCTCTCTCTCTCTCTCTCTCTCTCTCTCTCTCTCTCTCTCTCTCTCTCTCTCTAGTAATGGTATTTTTTTTATTTCTATTTCATATGTGTAAAATAAAAGCTTGAATTTCAATTACAAATGAGATATATTTTGTAATGTTCAAAACCTTTAATTTTGCTATTCTTTAGGTGTCTCGCATCATTAGGTTAAGCATTGGGTTTTATTACATCATGTCCTATATAATGAACATTGGATTTAGATCATGTGATGCCTTAAATGATAGGATTTGGATTCACATCGCATTATGTCCTATAAAATGGGAATTAGATTTATATAACATTGTGTCATATTATATAATAGGCATTAGATCTGAATGACAATGTCTTGTGTAATAAGCATTGGATTTTGATATCATTATATCCTATTTGGCCGATAAGTATTAAAAATTTATGGGATAGGTCGCCGAGGAGAATAAGAAAAAAATTACGTTTTAATAGAAGCCTTGGCCAATGGTCGTTTCTCACTGACAATTCCATTTTTTGGGTGATATATTAGAATATTAATAAGGAGAAGAAACAACTGGTCGAAAAGGATCTGGAGAAGAGAAGAGGGTTTAAGATTAATTGGTATTATTGTTTTGATTACTTCCATATCGACATAGAAGTAATCATTTTCCCTCCATTTGTTCCTTAGGTCTTTCCGTCAGCCGGTGGGTCTGCCGTTTATTTCTATGTCCCTCTGTGTCACATCGATATATCTCACGTTTAACCTGTCTTTGAAACTTCTCCTACCCGGTTAAATGATATCAGTCAAACTTGGTTTTCGGTTAGACCAGAACACTGTGCGTAGATGAGTTTGAAGGGATGAAACCGTAACTTCTCATACACAGTTGGAAGATTTTCAGTCAAACTCAGTACTTATGTTTATCATTCTGTTTAGATTTGCATTAAAGAAATATAAAGTATGTCTGTTTACCACCTACGTTGTCATCACAAACCCAAAGGCATTGACCTTTGAAACAGTGCAAAGTAAGATCGTTCGTTCATCGACTGAACGTCTGGCGCTTATCTTTTAATTATATCTCATATGTGTTTTTAATTGAATCTTAGTCAGACTTAGTATAAAGGTAGGGCGATAGTTCGTCAGTCTTTACATCAGTTTGACTGTCACGCCTACCTTATCCTTACTCATACTTGGATGATTTAAGTCAAACATGTGTTTAGATATGCAGCTTCCCAGCTATTGATATAACAGAATCTTTTAACTGCTTCATCTGCCTGTGTACCGGTAATATAAAAGATGGAAGCACATAATACATAGTACAGAAGAACATGTAAAAAGTAAGCTTTGTGTAACTCATGATATTAAAAACCTCAAAAATTAGAAAATTGCTTTTATAGGAATTCTATAGTGCCAAAATAACCACGTTAAGCCAGGAAATGATAGAATTCTAAGTAACTACTTACACGTGAGATATGGCTTGCTCAAAAGACACGTTTTTCCGTTCTAATTACAAATGCTGGATACCTCTAATTAAAAAAAAAATATGTTACCCTTCTAAGGTTTAAAAATTTCATACCACCATGTTAGCTTTGTTTTCCTAAGGGAGCAAATTTTTATGATGCCATCAATTTAGATTAATTTACTATACCTAGAAAAGGACAAGGAGAGGGTCCCGACTGCAAAATATCAAATAATTTAACGCTCTATTTGGGATACAAACTTCAATAATGTAACCTTTTTTTAATGTTATCGCCGGTAGTTGATATATGACCTTGACCATGATCATTACCATACTTAAAACTCTGCCCATTAGCGCTTAAAAAATATATTGCTATGCGAAAAATCTTCAGACTTATTTGCCTTCGTAAATATTATGGTGTCTTCTACATTCCATCAATGTGGATTCCCATGTATAGTAGTTCATAATCAGCTGAGACGTTGTTTTAGCAGTCTTATTATTATTAATATTATTATTATTATTATTATTACTTGCTAAACTACAACCCTAGTTGGAAAATCAGGATGCTATAAGCCCAGGGGCTCCAACAGGGAAAATAGCCCAGTGAGGAAAGGAAACAAGGAAAAATAAAATATTTTAAGAAGAGTAACAACATAAACTATAAAAACTTAAAAAAAAAAAACAAGAGAAATTAGAGAGAATAGTGTGCTCGAGTGGATCCTCAAGCAAATGAACTAACCCAAGACAGTGGAAGACCACTTTCAGAATGCTTTTTACTAAGAATATTTGCTCTAAATCTATTCATATCAACATTAAATAATTACTAGATAAGACATCACTCGAACCTTAAGACGCATATGCTGTCGCTATGTGTGATTTTAATAGAAGTAATGAATTTATATGTATTTTGCGGTTGAAATCCTGCGTTTGATGTTCTTTAAATATGAACACTGAACACATTTGATATAATTAAATTTGTTCGTCCTCGAAACATTGGTTTGGTCTTTTATGTAAATTGTGACAAATCTTAAAAAGTTTAATGGAGACAGTTTTGATGATAAATCTGAAGAGTATTCCCCATCTGTAAAATGAAACTAGAAACATGTCTTATGAGTTAGATGCAATCTTGAGAGAATTGTATCTTAGAATGGTGTCATTTCCCCTTGTAAAGCTGTTTACTCTGCACTGCAGAATGTTTTGATGCGTGATTTTCAAGGCTTCAAGCTCTTGAATATCTTGAGGATTTAGGTTACAGCTTGTTTTTCTTTCACTGTTTTCTTTTCCAAATAAGCTGCGTCTCTTTTGTATCGCCATTCTTTTGCCTTATTTGCTAGTTCCTTTTCTTTCTTATCAACTATAGATTTAGTAAATGTTTCCAGCATAGACAAGGACATATATCACTGTAATTTTTACCTCATATCTTTTATCATGTTAATTTATAATAATCTCATTCAAGATAATCATTTCGTGAAAGTTTTTTTCTTTATTCTTAAATACTCAAAAAAACTGTATCACAATATCCGGTACCATAAGAATGCTACTCTTCTGCAGACTAATGTTTTGGCCCTTTTTTATTTCATCAACCATAACAGTATCATTTACAATTTGCTTTCGTGTATTCTGCCCCTTGTAGAGGTGGCCCTTGTGACTAGGTTTTTTTTTTTCTGGCAGCTATTCAGACCTCCTCTTTTAGAGGCAACAATTGTGACCTCTTTTTTTTTTTGTAGTTTTTATGACCAACTCTCTAACGGACGGCTCTTTCGACGTGTTTCAGAGGTAGATTTTTTTTTTTTTTTTTTTTTTTTTTACTGCCAGCTATTCTGACCCTCTCTTTTAGAGGCAAGTATTGTGACCTCTCTCTCTCTCTCTCTCTCTCTCTCTCTCTCTTTTTTTTTTTTATGACCAACTTTAACGGACAGCTCTTTCGACCTGGTTTAGAGGTAGACATTGTGGCCTTTTAGAGGTAATGTTCGTGGAAGTATTATGTAACTTTTTTTCTAGAAGCTCTTGTGACCTATTTTACGGGCAGCTCTTGTGACCACTTATTTTACCAGCAACTATTTTGGCCGCCCCTTTTTCTTTACATGCATATATTGCGACATATTTTAGGGGAGCTCTTGTGACCCCTTTTACTAGTAACTCTGGTGGCCTTCGCATTTTTTAGGAAACTCTCGGGACCTCTTATTTTTACTAGCAGGTTTTTTTCACTTTTTGTTGTTTTTTAGTGTATAAAAATAGTTGTATCTGTTTCGCTTATGTAATTAACATGCTTTAAAATCATACTTTGATTATTAAACGCCAATCTTATTAGTCATCATCATCATCTCCTCCTGCGCCTATTGACCCTAAGGGCCTCGGTTAGATTTCGCCAGTCGTCTCTATCTTGAGCTTTTAATTTAATACTTCTCCATTCATCATCTACTTCACGCTTCATAGTCCTCATCCATGTAGGCCTGGGTCTTCCAACTCTTTTAGTGTCTCATGGAACCTTGCTGAACGTTTAATGAACTAATCTCTCTTGGGGAGTGCGAAGATCATGCACAAACCATCCCCATCTACCCCTCATCATGATCTCATTCGGGTTTATTTCCCAATTATCTCCTTTGCAATCTTTTGGCGATAGGATCACAGTTCATATTTCTTTGATTCGCGTCATTCACGATTAGTCATTCAACAGTTCACGTTTTTAGAATGTCCTAATTATTCTTACACCATTGATTTTGTGTTTATATTCTATTCTATAAAATCCAAAGCTGCTCCTTTCCCCAAGTTAACCCCATTCTTACAGTGACGCAATGCTTTTTTCTGATCTCTTGGGCTTACATTTTGAATTAGTCGTATAGTAATATAGTTAGCCAGTGAAAGAGTTCTAATGAAAGGGTGACGTAATCCTTCAGTGATATTCCATACTGAACAAGAAGCTCTTTATCATTGGTCTTAGTATTGCTGATGATGCTACGTTCTGATTTTTACCTCCGCCAACGAAGTTGGGAAAAGGTTATGTTTTCGCCCCTGTTTGTCTGTTTGTGAACAACATCCTGGCCACAATTTTATTCATAGAATAGTGAAACTTTCAGGGATTAATTGTTATGTTGAGACATGGAAGTTATTTAATTTTAGAAAGTCTAAGGTTAAAAGTCAAGGCCAAGGTCGAGCAAAAAGTCGACCAAATTAACCCTAACTTTAACCCCAAGTTCGCGAATGGTTGTCACACAGACTTACAAATATGCCTACGGTCTAAGTTGATTCTGGGAAAGGCAAGTTGGTTTTGAGAAATAAGCTACCTTGACAGACGTTTGCACTCTCAGAGTGCTTTTCTAGTTGTTCTTGAGTTACAGCTTAAATCGGCCGGTAAGGAGAATGGGACCACTGCTGATGTTTACCCATTTTTAGATACTTTTCTTATCTGTGGGAAAATCTGAAACTTTTTCCCTTCTTTGTGGATAGAAAAGTATATAGTCATTAATTTTTCCTTTTTTTCATTATTTATACAGCAGCTAGTAATACTTATACTTTTATATGAATTATTGATAAATTTCATGGAAATTTTTTCTCTCAATTATCCTAGCAGACTGCTTACGTGAAACTCATCAAAGTTAATTACATCGACAGTGTTTATTGATATAAAGTTTCGTAATTTTTCTATATTATTTATATGTTATTAGCTTTATTATAATTTCTAAAAGTACGTTTATGTTATTCATGTACTGTCAATTACACTAAAACATCAGTAAGAACAGGATATATACTCTTATTTCATTGGCAAAAGCAAAAAAAAAAAATTAAAATAAAAAAAGTTTTTATAAAGTTGAATTTTATCTTCGCTGGAGGTGTCGGTTTCCTGTTTTCATGACGAATTTGATGTAAAGGATTTCTTTGACGTTTGGGCTTAGGAAAGATGTTGAAATCATTTCCTATTTTTTTTGTTTATCAAAAGTTCTTACGTCGTATTACAGTTAGGAGGATATCCCTAGGTTTTTTTTTTCCTTTTTTTTTTGTGTATTGTTCTTTGTTCAATTACAGATTGCCTTTATATTAATGTCGGTCTTTAAGTTTTGATATTAAGCGTTTCCTTAAAAGTGAGAATCCAATCTCTATGTATTTTTGCTTCCTTCTCAGAAGAATATCGCCTTTTCCAACAGCGTTTCTTATCCCGAGTAAGAAATGTTTTAATTATCCCTTCTAAATGATAATTTCTTTACCTTAATTTCGGAAAGCATATATATATATATATATATATATATATATATATATATATATATATATATATATATATATATATATATATATATTATATATATAAAATATATATATATATATATATATATATAATATATATATATATATATATATAAATATATATATATATATGCACCTATATATATATATATATATCTGTATATATATATATATATATATATATATATATATCTGTCTCATCTTGGGGAATGTGTACCTTTGAAATATGTGTTCGTCGTTGTATATTGGGTCGACCGATCACTAGATGGTTTAATAGAGAGATACGATATTCCTAGATATGTTCAATGAAGTAGGCTATTCAATAAAGGTTTTGCATAACTAATCCGTACAATGAATGTAGAAAAGCATTTTTATCATCATCATAAAGTTTTTCAATATGTCAGGGATAGTTGAAATTGAGTCTTATACAATAGCATATTTAGAAGAGAGAGAGAGAGAGAGAGAGAGAGAGAGAGAGAGAGAGAGAGAGAGAGAGAGAGAGAGAGAGAGAGAGAGAGAGAGAGACTCATTATAATGTATTTTTTAATGTTTTCTCTTATCTTGGAAGAGAGAGGGAAAGAGAGGCTCGTTAAAATTTAACTTTTCATATGTTCTTTAATCTTTACAGAGAGAGAGAGAGAGAGAGAGAGAGAGAGAGAGAGAGGAGAGAGAGAGAGAGAGAGTGAGAGAGATCATAATGTATTTTTTTAATGTTTTCTCTAATCTTGAAAGAGGGAGAGGGATAGAGAGGCTCATTAAAATTTACCTTTTTATATGTTCTCTAATCTTGAGAGAGAGAGAGAGAGAGAGAGAGAGAGAGAGAGAGATTCCAGTAAACGACCGCTCCCATAACTCTCTTCGCTTCATAAAAAACGGCAAGGGTCACCGCAACTGCACAGACCCATATTAGTCCCTAGTGAGAGTTGATGGCAGCCTTTGCCAAGT
Organism: Palaemon carinicauda; assembly: GCF_036898095.1. NCBI lineage: Eukaryota > Metazoa > Arthropoda > Malacostraca > Decapoda > Palaemonidae > Palaemon > Palaemon carinicauda. Next base: position 35,992,188 of record NC_090765.1, read on the forward strand.
ACCGGTACCTAAGTTCCGAATAATTAGCAGTCTTGTAAATCATTAGACGCTGTTTGAGCTCCTTCGTGGCATTGATAGGAAACCAGTTCAGTTGGTAAAAGGTTGATATATGTTGATCTAGGGTAAAAAGTACTCTCTTATTTTTAGATTTGTTTCAGAAGAGGGAAATTTTTTTAGATTATTTAATTTAGTGGCAGTTTTTATGTTGTAAAGTTTGGAAATAATTATGAAGCAAAAGGGTATTAATTAAAATTTCCTCAAATTTTTCATGAAGTTACTTTTTCTACATGATCTATAATCAAAACTTTTAACAAATCATTGACCCAAGTTGTTTCATTGTAAGCAAATCAGATGATAAATCTGTCTGTGATAAAACCCATTCATATATATAATGATGAGTTTGCTTGAATGTACCAATGGATTATATTTCTTTAGTGTACTTAACACGTTATGCAATATATTATTTTGATTATCCTGTAAAAAGAAATGACTTCGTAAAATAAATTTGTTTGCTGGTAAATCAATTTTTTGATAAAGATGTCGACTTTAAAGTGATAAAGTCGATGCCTCTACAAAATTACATACCAGGTCTATGTAATATAGCTAAATCCAAATCAACCAAAATGTCGCTATTAAAAATACTACGGTCTTTTTGAAGGACAGTTATATTATAGCTATCTTGTTATAACTCGACCAATTTCCTCAAGGGTTTAAAATGTGAGTCCAGTCTTCCCAAGAGTATTAATATTAAACTTGGCAACAAATGAAAGGAAACAACTTTTTATTTAAAACTTAATTTTGTTCGTTTTTTATTATGAAACAAAATACTGTCGTCAGTCAAAGTATTAATTTAGACGAGAAGCAAGAACGACCTTGCAGTGAAGGCTAGTACATAGTAATTATTATTTGTTCTCTTCTAAGTCAGCTACTGTAGATAAAACGACCGGAAATTCTACTGTTGGCTTATTTTTATGTTTTTAATAACATTTGCGTTTAATAGACTCTATGATATACGTATGCACAACTCCAGTATAATATACCGAATTAACAAGGCATATGTTACGATGGAATTTAAATAATTCATGTACTGTACGTTATCAGTAACAATCGTGAAAAATACATATTAAACAAGAAAATGTACCAGAACAATTGTAGCTATGGATAAATTCTAATCTAGTTTGACCTCATCATCATCATCTCCTCCCCCTACTCCTATTGACGCAAAGGGCCTCGGTTAGATTTCCCCAGTCGTCTCTATTTTGAGCTTTTAATTCAATACTTCTCCATTCATCATCTCTCACTTCACGCTTCATAGTCCTCAGCCTTGTAGGCGTGGGTCTCCCAACTCTTCTAGTGCCACCCCCCCACCAAAAGTGCTATGTTTCCTACTGGAATCCTTTTATTTCCTCAACCTCTTAAAAGTTTTCATGCGTAAGCCTTTGGTTTAATAAGCGACAATTATGCTTTTTCTTCATACTACAGCACTTTTTCGAAAAACGTTGTCGCCACCAAAGGCGGCTATCGTCTTCAATGACAATTATATATATATATATATATATATATATATATATATATATATGTGTGTGTGTGTGTGTGTGTGTGTGTGTGTGTGTGGGTGGGTGGGTGGGTGTGTATGTATGTGTGTACACACATATGCGTCTTCAAGTAGATCGAATGAAAGGAAAATAAAACAACAACCATCGGTACCACATCATCCGTTGACTGCTGACAAGTACTATTGATTGGCTTTCATTATGTTTAATGTATAAATTGGGAAAAAATAAGAATATCATAATATGAAATCGTGTTGCGGCGTATTTTAAAACCTTGTTTATTAAGACTGCGTAATAAGACTTTTTGCAATGCTTGGACTTCTCTTTGTTTCTTAAATTTCCAATGCTTGACAGTTTATGCCTTAAGCAAGGTCATCTAATTTCAGCCGATGATACTAATTTTGTCCAGCTACTTCTTTTATCTTATGATACAAAATATCGACTTTTATTTTCATGTATTGTTATTGAATGATATTGCAAATATTAGTAATGATGATGATGACGATAACTATGATGATGATAATTGACTAAATCTTTAGTCATTAAAAAAAACCTGACCAAACCTCTAACGTTCTAAACCATGACAGACTTCTGCAATAATTAATGCAAAATTAACTTAACTTACATTTCGCACATTTACCGAAAAATTAATTAGAAGTTAGCTGGATCATTAGCTTCCTCTCAGATGTTTCAAAATGGAACGTGGAAGTTTACGAGAAATAGATGATAGAAATCTAAGACTGAATATTTGAAGATTGTCAATCGCATAAAAATTCCACTTGAATTATGATTTTAAAAAAAGTGAAAGATATTCAAATCGGATTTTTTTTGCTTCATCGACTGTAAAATCGGTCTTCCAATAAATTAGGAAAATTTAAATGGTGAGAGAGGTGAAATAATAGTTATTTTTTTCTTTTTATTAAATTATATCTGTCATCTCCCTGCAAAAAAGAAAAAAAAAAAAAAAAAAAAAAAACTTCATTTTGGCTGGGTATTATGAATTATCTGATGATAATTTAATGGTGACAATCCTTTTTTTTATATATATATTAGAAGAAGAATAAACTTATTTCATGGGTGATATCAGAATATTCCCTACAAAACTTATCTAATGAAGTGAAAACTTAGAGATTGAATTGGATTAATATCAAGAGATTATCATATAACTTATTTTCTTGAACGTTTCAGTGTGATTTAACTAATGCAACATTCAGATATATTCATCTTTGTTTTTATTTTACGGCATTTAAGAATAATTAAGGATATAGCTAAGGGAGATTTAAACTAATGCAGGTCCAACAGTATCTTGTTAAACCAGATCAAGACAAGGTCGAAAGATTCCAGGTATATTTAGATTTGGTGACGAGTTAGGATGCGTTTAAATCGGGGATATTCAAAGTCGATAAATTACCTATAAGATGTTCATTAATGTTAAAAGGAATTAGGTAAATTAAAGAGAGATTAGCCCTTGAAAATTAAGTTTTTTTCCCCTCATAGATGTTTGAATTGTTTGTTTAAATAGCTTGTTATATAATTCTCATTGTGTAACACCCCCCCCCCCCCTATTTTTTTTTTTACTTGATACTTCACATCTAACTATGGCAAAAATGACAGGGCAATATGATATACTTAATATATGAAAATTGCGATGCAGCTGCATAATTATAAAAAATATTGTGGCCCTTTTAGACAGGACAGGTAGACTAGTGCAGTTATTTACACTGGGTGTCCATTGATGGGTTCCTGTATGCAACTGCATTGTTTGCATTGAATTATGAGGGAGCAGATATAATTTATTCGTTGGTGATTGAACAAAATATATTGGTTGTTAGCTTTTCTTGCATGAAGCTGATGATGACGTCAGGTCTTGGTAGTGCTTGGCTGAGAACAAGAAAACCCATTGGTACACAAGCCTCTTGAACACCCTTGGGGCCTTGCAACCTCACACCATCAAAAGTTACTGATAACTAGAATAATACCTACTGGCCAAGACCTTTAAAACAGAAGAAGTTGTATGGTAAAGAAAAATATGTATATTTGTGTTTATAAATGGAGTTGTGTGTATTGTAAAGTGTGCCATATGGTCAACTATGTTACTAGATAGAGTTAATCATTCATCGCAAAGATATACTTGAATATTAAGGTCACAGGTAACTTATTACAATCAGTAACACCCGAGGTTGGTTGGTTATGCGAGAAAGATCAGATTAGCAATATAAGAGATAATACTTAGGGGATAAGATACACGTTATTATGCGTACATATTCGTTATGATTTTTTATTTCAAAATATACATCTTGCTGAATTTCAATCGCATGGTGATGCTAGATTATGCGTAGTAAGAAGTATGATGTCAATAAGGACATGCTATTATTATTATTATTATTATTATTATTATTATTATTATTATTATTATTATTATTATTATTATTATTATTATTCTAAGCTATTTAGCTTTGATAAACAAAGTAGTCTAGTACGGAAAAAGAAGAAAATAAGAAAATTGAATAGAGCAATAACAGTATGAAATTGACTCTACACAAGTAGAAGAAAATAAGTGATGGTTTTTATTATAAAAATAAACCAAAAGATGAGGAAAAATCTGCTCGATAATACTACCCAGCCTCCTTGGTCATACTGTTGACTGCTCAAAACACCGTTTATATGAAGAGATAAAAGAAATGACAGGGAAGTGTGCGAGAGAATTTCAATATAAGAGTGGAAGGCCATGTATCGGACTCAATGACAAGACAAGAAGACGTAAATAGATTTTATTTCCGAGTTTCATTCTAAGCAAAGCTTCTTACCATTGTTAGGGTCTCATCTGTCATTACCATGTTGACAAATAACCACTGAACAATTACAATAGCTAAGAAGACACTTGAGTATATTACATTAGCTAGCGACGTTAGTCATAACGTAAAGTGTAGGATGCGAAATTTTCAGATGTGTGATGAAAAAGGAGACAGTGCAAGGAATCTGGCTGACTATTCGGTGTTTGTGAAGCCAAAGAAAAGAACCGGACTTCTCTGTCGGACCAGTCCTAAAGAATCCTCTAAATCTGTAGTGGCAGTAGATCAACTGGAATAGTTCAGTTTGGATCAATGATACTGCTGGATAATCATGTTCAAACCCTATTGTTCATGGATAGATTCCCCGTATAATGCTGCACTATGTTTATTGATTTAGGAAATAACATAGAACATCCCGTCCTTTGTAAATTTCATAATATATGGCTGTGGCGTCCTGAGATTTTATAAAGAGATTTAAGTATCCCTGAAGAAATTCATCTGTATTTTGATTATCATTACTTTTACCTTAATTCTTATTAAACTTGATCCCTCCCCTTACACTTTTATGTCACTTCCCTTCCATCAGTTTTAATGAAAAAATAAAAAAGAATTTATTTGAAGAAGTTAGCAATAAATTTTTTTTGGTGTATATACATTTTTAAGGGAACTATTTTCGTTATCTGTATCTTATCACTTGTGACGTTAGTTTAAATGATCAAGTCAGTCAGTCAATTGTTTGGTTTGTTTAGATATCATCTGGAACGAGATTCATCAGAGCATGGTTATATTTGATATAGTCTCTTGAAGGAGATTTGTCTCCCTTCAATAGGTCGCGTCTCTCTCTCTCTCTCTCTCTCTCTCTCTCTCTCTCTCTCTCTCTCTCTCTCTCTCTCTCGTAGCAATAGTAATAGTTATTGTAGTAGCTGATATATTATAACGCTAATATATTATAAATTTTAGAGAAAAAGTACCACGGGTAAAATAATTTGGTAACATTGTATAAGTATGACTAAGTTTACTGAGTATATAATTAATCACGTAATTAATGAAGCCTTCAGTATGTGTAAATACAAATATATAAATGAAAATAAGAAGATAATATTATTGGGTATATCCAATATCATTGCTGGTTTTGGCACTCCGCATACTATTTAATAAGTTGGTGTTACATGATTATGATATTCTGTAGCAGCTGTTGTTGACGACTTAGCTTACCGAGTTTGGAAAGAAGTAAAGAAAAAATAATAGGGGGGGGGGAAGAATGAGGCCAAGGAAGGGGGTTTGGGGGGAAGGGGATATTAGGAGGTGGAGAGAAGGCTGTTGGCTTAAAAGAGCCATCCATCCCGTTTGTAACTCTATACCATCTCCACCTTACATTAGCTGTCGCATAAAATCTCTTCTTGACTTGAACCTGAAAACATGCTGCGAGCGTCGAGGAAATTCCTCTGTATCAAATCACCTCACGTATTGGGAGGTCGGCCATGTCTGATGTGTCCGATCTCGACCGATAACTACTACTTGGCCGGGTCCACTCTGAGGGGAGGGGGGGACCTAACCCTCTCCTCCCCTAACAACTCCGCCTAAAAGACAACCCGCATACCCCTCTCCCTTACCTCTCTCTCTCTCTCCGCTTCCAGAACTGAAGCCCTCCAGCCCCCAGCAGGACGACGACGTCGTCGCCGACGCTGCCTGGTCCTCTTCCTCCTCCTCCTCCTCTTCCTCCACCTCCTCCTCCACCTCCTCCGCCGTCTTCTCCTTTCAGAAACCAGCCATCTGGAAGGTGTTGGCCATCGAGACTGCGAGAGACTCAAAAAGTTTTAGGTCGTTCAGACTAAAAGGAATTTACAAGCCGGGAGCTCATTTGTGAGTTCAAAACATCTTAAAGGATTAAAGGTTGCTCATGAATACCAGATGCAACGAACAGTGACATTGCCCTATCAAGCAGAATAATGCCCTAGAGACTGACCATATGAGTAGCGCCCAAGCTCCCTCTCCACCCAAGCTAGGACCAAGGAGGGCCAGGCAATGGCTGCTGATGACTCGGCAGATAGAGCTTTAGGCTCCCCCAAAACGACCATCCTTAGCTCACAAGGATGATGAGGTTGCAGCGACGAAAGGAACCAACGAGTTTGAGCGGGACTCGAACCCCAGTCTGGCAATCACCAGGCAAGGACGCTACAACTAGGTCACCGCATGAAATTCCCAAGGAATTTGAAATGAGCAATCCCACTTTCAATAATAATGAAGTGCTTCACCTCGTCCACTGGAAAACGTAGTTCAAGTTAATTCACTAGTAAAGTAGATAAGTAACATTTAAAATCTGGCGTTGTAATGAAAATTGGATTCGAGGAATGACTTTCATTTCTTCTTTAAGGGAGCGGTGCTGTCAGTGCACCTCTCGTAGTGGACTGTAGGCATTACCAAAGGGCTTTTGTTGTGTATCTTCAGCCCTTAGCTACAAACACTTTTTAGCTTTCGCCTTACCTCCGGACCCGCTTCTTTTCTTCCATACGTCGGCTGTCCAACTGATTCTACCTTTAATTTCATAGTGCAACTGCAGAATTTTCCCCCCAATTTCACCTCGACGTTGAATGGCCTGCCGGCCCCAGTGCTAGGCTGAATGGCCCTGCATCTGTACAGTCATCCATTCAAACGAATGATCGATGATAATAGTCGTCATGGACTTTTGCATACATCTAATCTATTGTCACATTAAGGTGATTTTGTACGAGCACAGGCTCTTGATCTTTCACCAGATGTCTGTAATGCACTTTTACATATAATAGCGGCACAATTTTCTATGTTATCATCATCATCATCTACGTTTATTGACGCAAAGGGCCTCGGGTAAATTTACGACGATGGGAAATTTCTATACCAAACATGAGAAGAGGGATAAAAGACTACAGTGGTTCAAATATGCAGAGAGAGGGAAAGGTTACTACTTATGTACATAAAAGAAAAGTGCTACTTTGGACATATATGGCGAGGGAGAAGTATTACACTGGACATATCTGACGATAGGAAATGTGTTCTCCACCCACAAATATATCAATCGATAAATGCCTATGCAGCATTATTATTATTATTATTATTATTATTATTATTATTTCCTAAGCTACAACACTAGTTGAAAAAGCATGATGCCACAAGCCCAGGGGCTCCAACAGGGAAAATAGCCCAATGAGGAAAGGAAACAGTCATAAAGATGATAATTTCCTATTACTTGATGAGGTGGATAGAATACAAGATCATTTGCTTGACCCATAGCCACAATAGTTTTCAGTGACAGGTGACTCTATCTCTGACCAATTAGGAGACCGAACCTTGAGGTCCTTGATCAGTCCCGATAACAAATGGACCTGGGTGGGGGGGGGGAGTCAAAGTAACCTCCCACCCCAACACCACCCCACTTCATTTACAGGTATGAATGCAAGTCTATATTTTTTATGAGTCTCGAATTATCTGTAATTACTTGATTATTAACGATTCCTTGTCCTCGCCCGATGACTTTCTCGATTAGCTAAAGGGCAGATCAGAATAATCAGATGAACCCAGTAGATTGAATATCTAATATTCAAACGATTTTACGAAACCCATCAATACCAAAGTCGTCGTTTGTACTTTATATATATATATATATATATATATATATATATATATATATGTATGTATATATATATATATATATATATATATATATATATATATATATATATACTGTATATATATATGTATATATATATATGTATATATATACATATATATATATATATATATATATATATATATATATATATATATATATATATATATATATACATGCATACATATATGTGTGTATTTATATATATATATATATATATATATATATATATATATATATATATATATATATATATATAGTATCAAATAGACAATGTTTTAGTGGCGTAAATGAGCTCCGGATAGTTTTCGGGATAACAGAAAAATTGCATTTGTGTTTCTCCATTTATTATTTGACGTCGACACGTGTTTCGAATCACTTGTTTACGTGTCTCCTCATCAGGGCGACATTGGTTGAATGATGGAATTACTCTTAATAGAATGGCTATGAACGATGGAAATACACTATAATATAAAGGTTATAGTGTTGAAAATTTTAAGGTACAAAAATATGTGGATACTTTGATTTTTAAAACTAAACTTTATAAATGAAGAATTTATGATTCTTTGAAATGAACAAAAAAATCTAAGATCAGTTTTGAAATATATATATATATATATATATATATATATATATATATATATATATATATATATATATATATATATATTTAACATTACATTTTCTTTATGAGGAAGATTGGTTTATAGGTTAGAGATCATTGGCTTTATTTCATGTAATTACTATTTTTATGATGATATATATATATATATATATATATATATATATATATATATATATATATAATGTGTGTGTGTGTTGTCATGTACCCATAGCTTTATAATATTTGTATCTTCACAATCACTAGCTCAATCGCCCCGTAGAGTACCATCCTGTTCGTAATACTAGGTATGCAGTTAATTTTATTAGTCATGCTTTCTCCCAATGAGGCTCAATACTGCACAGTAATTTAGAAGTTTTATTCCGGCTGTGACCAAATTGTGGAAGGATCCTACTTATCAGGAAGTTGAATCGGTGGAACTTTAAAAGTTCAAACTTTCAGTGAATTGTTGAACAGACTGGCATAAGTCTTTCCCTTTTGGAGCCCTTTGGCTTATAGCATCCTAGGGTTGTAGCTTAGATACTGATAATAATAATATAGAAGAGAGAGAAACAAGAGTAACCTTGACTTTTTCAGCGTTGGTTATTTCCTTTAAATATTCTAGAATAAGATGACCTTTAAGACTGAAACAAAGTGAGGATACCTGAAGAAAATATCAAGGGAGAATGCAATAATGATTCTAGGCATATCATCAACAGTGAAGACGGGTACACTAATTTAATTTCGCATGTACTATAACTTCCGCTTTTCTTTTATTTGTCTATAAACCTAGTGCCTTATATATTGAAGATAATGTGTTTAAAATGTGTTGCAGTGTCTCTCGGATTACAAGCTGCCTTGGGCAAGAGCCCCTGGCCTGCACCTTCAGTGCATGGCGTTCTAAAATAAATGACTTGGTTGTGGGCCAAAATGGTAGCGCATTCAGAATATTACTGGTCAACCAATTGTCGTGTAGATGTTTTTGCATGGGTTTTTAACTGTCCAATGTTGAATAGCCTACCATTCATTCGGTATTCTATTTAGACCCAGGTTTCCTCTATAAGTTTTTGCTGCAATAAAGTCATTGAGGAGTTAAGGAGATGAACGGATTGAAAAGGACAGGCTCCGGGACATCACGCTTCTTTACTCCAATCCTTAGGCCACGGACTACAAGTGTGCCAAGAGGCCGTGCCTGGCCCTTAGGCAATCTGCAACAACAACATATCTATAGGGAAGGATGAGGATTCTAAGATGCCAGTTCTGACTTTTGGTTTTACATTGGAATGAAACAGACAAATATTTTTAGTAATATTAGGAACGCCCTATTTTGGAAGTATCTTCCATTGCAACTCATTGGTCCTGCTTCTAAGACCTTGGTAAGGTCAATAAAGAGTAAGCATAAGTTGATATTTTGCTCTTGGCATTTCTTCTGTATTAGCTTCATAGTAATAATCATGTCGATGGTCCTTCTTTCCTTCCTTAACCCGCACTGGGTCTCGGAATGCACAGATTCGGGTATATGTTTACTTATGTGCAAGAGCATAACTTTAGTATTTTACCTACTGCAAAATACAATGAAAATACATTGGCTGTTGCTATAATGACCCGCCTCTCTCTCTCTCTCTCTCTCTCTCTCTCTCTCTCTCTCTCTCTCTCTCTCTCTCTCTCCTTTGTTCTTATATATAGGAATTGTTTTGAATTCTATCCAAGATTTTGTTTTCTGCTCTCCCTTCCATTAGGCAAAGGATTTTATGTAGCTGCATATAGAGAAGGTAGCACAATTGCTTGAAAATGTTATCAGGAATGCTGCCTGAGCTGTAGATTTTGTCTGCTTTAATACATCGTGAAATTCTGCAAGCTTGTCGAGGTCCAGGATGAGTCAATACTCAACTCATCATCGACATTACGATGGTTCAGTATGGCATGATTGTTTTTACTTAGGCTTATAAAAGGACATTGTTCTGGCCACCAAATGCTTGAGCCCTTTCGACTTACCATCATTTCTGTAGAAAATGTTTTTGATGCAGAGATTCTGACCTCATTTCCAACCTTTTTTGGGTCACTGCAGATGAGTGGGAGTTTAAAGGTTGAAAGGCTGCTCATGAATGGCAGAGACAAAGGACGGTGACATAGCCCTATCGAGCCGGACAATTCCCTAGAGACTGATTATGTATACATATGATCAGAGTCCAAACCCCCTCTCCACCCAAGCTAGGACCAAGTAGGGCCAAGCAATGGCTGCTGATGGCTTAGCAGATAGACCTATAGGCTCCCCCAAACCCCTCATCCTTAGCTCACAAGAATGATGAGGTTACAGTGACCAAAGAAACTAACGAGTTTGACCGGGCCTTGAACCCCAGTCTAGCGTTCACTAGTCAGGGACGTTTCCACATCGCCCACCACAACCCTGGTCTTGTGCTTTTCGTTTTAATCAAGTAATACGTAGTATAATGCCAGATTTATTATTCATCCAGCGCTTAGTGAAGCCGTCTATAGCTTCCAGAGCGTCTTGTATCATTTTGCAGAATTTTGTCCCTAAAAGAGAGGACAAAGGGTTACTCATAGTCTTACCAAATAGTAAATTAACATTAAAGCCTCATACACGAGCAAATAAGTTCGGTAATAGTATTAGTAAGTAATGATAACTTTATAAGAATCTAATGTACCTTTACCATTGAATACCATATTTTAACATTTGTTTGTGTATTAAAGGTGTAAGTTTATCTTTAATTGAAATTTCTGTGTTAAGTGTTTGATATGACTATGATATTTGCGTCTCTATTTTTCACTTTAATGAGGTTTCTCGATATAAGTAAGCTCGGTTTACAAATTAGAGATCAGTTATGCGTCTTTCTAATGAGCATTAGGTTATATGAGACAAGGGCAGCAGTATGTCCAGTGAAACAAGAACTAGGAACAAACTATATGGTCAGTATTTATATATATACATATATATATATATATATATATATATATATATATATATATATATGTATGTATATTATATATATGTATATATATATATATATGTATATATATATATATATATATATATATATATATATATATATATATATATATATATGTCTGTGTGTGCACTCACTAGTTCTAGATTAGCAAATACAGCTTTCCCATGTTGAATATGTCATAAATGCAAAAATAAGAGAAGGAAAAAATTAAACTATAAAACTAAATTAACACTCGGATATTCCTTTACAAAAGCTATGACTTCACGTCAGAAGAAACGTACTTAATGATGCTTTATGCTTTGAAATATTTTTATCAGTGTAACATCGGCTGCCGTGTCCCTCTATTGACGTGATTATTCTACATTGCTACACCTGGAACCGACGGGAAAAAGTTTCGTCATTGAAAGTAGCAGTAATGTTTCCG